>NW_028261395.1:8920599-9220599 GCF_051295495.1 Thamnophis sirtalis | reverse complement strand
AACTCCCCATGGAGATTCGCACCCTCACCACCCTCCAGGCCTTCCGCAAAGCCCTTAAAACCTGGCTGTTCCGACAGGCCTGGGGCTAAAGAACCGTGCCCCTATCTCGAATGGTATGATTGTTGCGTTTTTAAATTATGTATTGTTTTTTTGTTGTTTGTCAAATTGTTTGTATCCCCCCTTCCCTTCTTTTGAGTTGTGAGCCGCCCTGAGTCCCCCTCGGGGGAAAAGGGAGGCATACAAATGAAATAAACAGTTAAACAGTTAAACAGTTAATTCTCAGTGGTGGGATTCAAAATTCTTTAGTACCAGTTCTGTGGCCATGGCTTGGTGGGTGTGGCATGGGGTTGGTGGGTGTGGTTTGGTGGGTGTGGCAGGGAAAGGATACTGTAAAATCTCCATTCCCTCCTGATCAGCTGGGACTCGGGAGGCAGAGAATAGACGGGGGCAGGTGCAGTCAAAGGTGGTATTTACTGGTTCTCTGAACTACTCAAAATTTCTGTTACCGGTTCTCAGAACTGGTCAGAACCTGCTGAATAACACCTCTGGCATAGATATGTTCTGGTTTCCTACAGGTGGAATATATTTCTCCTAAAGTACCAGAGTGTGGAGATGCTGTTAAATGTGATCATCATGATAGATGTTGTGATGCTTTTGTAGATCACACCACTCAACCAATTCAAAGGAAAGCATTGCTGGGGATGTGAATTCAAGGACGCACATTGCTTTCAAGAGCATGACATTCGCTGAAGGAGGCAGTGATGACTGCAAGTGAATGAGACTGAGGACCATTACTCTCATCTTTGAGTAGTAAGGTGACTCTCCTCAAGAAAAGCTTCCCATTGCTTATAACTTTCATATACTGCGGCCACTTCGACGTGGAAATGTTCCAGATATGACATTTGCAAAAAACACAAAAACCACTGACAAGTTCTTCACAGAAATATTTGGTTCCCCGTGTTGCTACACAGACGCTCATGAAAGAAATACAACAAGAAAAGATTTGCAACACTTGACATGAAGATGTATCTTGTTCTTCATGCTAATACATTCATTAGAATTTATAAGCAGGGAGATCTCCTTTTATGATATGCACTAGGTTAGCTTCACGTAAATCTGGGGGAAAACTCAGCCTGCGAGTTATATTTTAATTAGTAGTTTCCAAAGCTGTGATAGATGAAAAAATCAAGAAAGCTCACATCCACAGTTCAGGTTTAGTCCCACAATGAAACTGTTTTATGTACAGTGAGAAATATAGACATAATCATGTTTCTCTTTGCTGAAAAGAAGCAGATGCTACCCTTAGATGTTTTCGGATGTCTTGAAAAAGCAATTGCCATTTTTTATGTTGCCGGGGGAGTCAAATTATGCTTTGAGCAGCTACAATAACTGACACAATCTGTCTTTTCAATGGCACAATTTGCTGATAAACTATTTTGTATTTTCTTTAGCCTGCATTCCTCATTCAGGTGGGACTACCGTTCTCCCCCCTCTCCCTCTGAGCAGTGTTTGAATGGAGATACAAGCTTTATTGGAGACACAATGCTGACACATCTACCTCTAGTGCAGTGTTTCTCAACCTTGGCAATTTGAAGATGTCTGCACTTCAACTCCCAAAATTCCCCAGCCAGCATTTGCTGGCTGGGGAATTCTGGGAGTTGAAGTCCAGACATCTTCAAGTTGCCAAGGTTGAGAAACACTGCTCTAGTGTCCCATTCAACCTAATACTCTTTATTTTCTCCCTAGTGGCAAGCTTGCTACTTAGTTTTGCTGTACAGGTGAACTCAGGAAAAAGAAGAAAACCTGATCTATAGATACTGAAGTATGGGTCTTGGTGGCTAAAGGAAGCAGGGGAGCCAAAGGTTGGCTGATGACATGTGACTTCAACGTTCCACCTCATTAAGATTGATGGTGAAATTCCAGATAGTTTATGTTTAATATTAGTAATAACTTAAACTGTTTAAAATTTGGGTAACAGTAAGAAGCTGAGCTCAATGTTGAGATATTTTAGACTGTGATTGTTAAAATGCTACACCGTGTACGGGCTCTGGGAAGTCGGGGGGAGGGAAGGGAGGTGGGGTTCTGGGGGGAGGGGGGGAGAGGGGAAATACAATATGTGTTAAATTCTAAAGTACATGATTCCACTTGTATACTGTGGCTTTTTAATGTTAGTGTTAAAACAGAACAAACCGAATATATTGGAAGGTAATAGAAGTATATCGAAGGGAGGAGCTGAGTGAAAGAAGAAGGAGGGTGGAGAGGGTGAGAGAGAGGAGGAGGAGAAGGAAGGGAGGGAATGGATCAAGAGAGGGAGTGATAGGGTTAGGGTTAGATAGAGGGGGAGGGGAAGTAGGTGTAGAGGGGTATGTGAGAAGGAAGAATGAAAGTTGGAGGGGGTTGAAAGAGGGTGTACGGTGGGCCAAGGAGATATATTGGGTTTGTATTGTAGAGGGCACTTTCTATATAAGCGAGGGCTGTGTTTATTATTCAATGTTATATGCCCCGGTTATGCACAGTAAACATGTGATTGTATAGAATGGATTGGAAATAAAAATGTTGAAATAAATGAATAGGAATCTCACAGGCAGTGGTGGGATTCAAATAATTTAAAAAAGATTGATGGTGAGACTGGTTCTCCCAACACCCAACTCTTCCCTTTATAACCTTTTCCTTTCACTAGGAGTTCCCTTTTCAATGAAAAGAGTCCAGAGAAGAAGAAACCAAAACATATAAAGAACAGTTGCAAGAATTGGGTATGACTAGTGAAAAGAAAGACTAGGGATGACATGATAGCAGTGTTCTAATATTTGAGGGGCTGCCACCAGTGGTGGGTTCATAACCAGTTTATTACTGGTTCACTGAGAGGGTGTTTAGTGTGCGCGCTGCTCGCTTCACTCGCGTGCCCGCTGTGTGGTGCTGTGCGTATGCAGTTGACTGGAAACTGTTCTGGACATGTGCAGAAACATGCTGGCAACAGGCAGAAGAGACCGGGGAACCAATTCAGGGGCATGGCAGGCCTGGGTCACTGCCAGTTCCAGGGAGACACCATTACTGATTCCGCCGAACCGGTCCAAACCGGTAGGAACCCACCACCGCCTGCCACAAAGAAGAGGGGGGTCAACTATTTTCTAAAGCACCAGAAGGCAGGACAAGAAGCAATGGATGGAAACTAACCAAGGAAAGGAACAAGTTAGAACTGAGGAGAAACTTCCTAACAGTGAGAACAATTCGTGATCCGTCAAAACCCCGGTCCACTAAAGCGCGCCCGATTAAAGCGCGTACGTGACGTCATCAGCAGCGCGACAAATAAAATTAAAAATAAATTAAATTAAAATTAAAATAAAATTAAAGCAAGCTGATTCACATAAAGGTAAGGGTTAGGTTTAGGGTTAGGGTTAGGGTTAGGGTTAGGTTAAGGGTTAGGGTTAGGTTTAGGGTTAGGTTAAGGGTTAGCGTTAGGTTTTTCGTTAGGTTAAGGGTTAGGTTTAGGGTTAGGTTTAGGGTTAGGTTAAGGGTTAGGCTTAGGGTTAGGTTTAGGTTTAGGTTTGGGGGGGTTAGGTTTAGATTTACGCATTAATTTTAAGTTTACTGCTCACAGCGTGCTGTTTTCGTCGCGCTGTGATGACGTCACGTACGCACTTTCGTCGAGCACGCTTTAGTCTACTGCTGTTTTGTGGTGGAACCAGAACAATTAGCCAATGGGACGGCTTGCTTCCAGATGTTGTGGGTGCTTCATCATTGGAAGCTTTCAAGAAGAGAGTGGCAGCTACTTGTCTGAAATGTCACAGGGTGCCCTGCTTGAGGGTTGGGACTAGAAGACCCCCAACGTCCCTCCCAACTCTATTACTCTGCATTCTGAGTGCTACTTTGTGATCTTTTATTCTAAATTGCAAATCACACTTCCTGCAGAATTACAGGGATCCAAAGTGAACGTGCTTCCCATGAATATTTTGAGAGCAGTGCTTAGTTCATTGAGACGGCATCAGAGAGGATTCGTTCTCCTCAAGTGAGTCACTCTCTCGGATGCTCAGAAATGCACTTTATGTAGGACACTTTTCTTCTTGAAGTTAATCCATTGGGTAGGTCGCAGAACTTCTTTGAATGTGACTAGCAAACTGTAATTTTTAATGTGTCAGAAAAGGGCAATGGATGAATATCTGGAGAGTACTTGTTTTTAATTAAATATACTTTTAATTAAATGTAATTTAGTTTTTATCTACACTCTTCCCATTTTTTGGCAGTCTGGCTCCAAGGGTATTTAAAGATCAAGTGGGGCCTTTGGTCTCAAAATTATTTTGCTTGCGCTATTCTGTTTGAAGAAATGTTTGCTCTGCCTTTGCTCCCAGGGCGCTTTCAAATGGCAGCATTAAAATCTTGTTTTCTAGGGCAGAAGCCTGAAGAAAATTATGTCAGGGTCAAAATGTGCTGCCTTCACTTCTACCAGCTCTTCTACCTCATACACAAAGCAGAGGAGAGGTCTTGTCTGAATGAGGCGTGTGCATGTGTGTGTTTCTGTGTGTAGAATGAGGTGGGTAGGGAAAGGCTTTCTTTGGGGCCAGGTATTTGGCAACAGAGGACTTGTGGATTTTCTACAGTTTTCTGAAAAACTGAATTAATCACTCCTTGGAAACCAAACGCAAATATCAAAGATTAAGATTAAGATTTAGTTTATTTGTATGCCGCCCTTCTCCGGGAGGGACTCAGGGTGGTGAACAACTCAAAAGGGGAAAAGGGGATACAAACACAATACACGTAATTAAAATACACAAGAGTCATACAGCCATACAAGTCGAGAGGGGAGGGGAACTCATCAACCCCAGGCCTGCCATTCTGTGCCACTTCCTGCTGTTACACTTGGGTTGCCATCTTGGGCAAGAAAAACGGAGTGTCAATGCTGCCTCAGCTCAAGCCTTTTAAGTAAGAATGAGCCTTGACTCCATTTAGTGAGAAAAGCACAGTTTACTAAAAATAAAGCAGAATAAAGTAAAGCAAAGCCAGAATTGAGATTTGTGTGCCCAAATCCCTAGGTTTAACTTCTCCCGCATGGGTCACTTCCCACCGCTGGTTTCCCGTTGTCCAACCATATTCAAATAAAGTGTTTTGGGAATGGTCTCCTCCATTGGGGCTGGCTGGTATGTGACTGCATGCCACTCCCAATTATCTGAGCTTGAAGTTGTGTCTCCAGAAGGTATAGCAATAGCAATAGCAAGAGCAGTTAGACTTATATACCGCTTCATAGGGCTTTCAGCCCTCTCTAAGCGGTTTACAGAGTCTGCATATTGCTCCCACAGTCTGGGTCCTCATTTCACCCACCTCGGAAGGATGGAAGGCTGAGTCAACCTTGAGCCGGTGAGATTAGAACCGCTGAACTGCAGATCACAGTCAGCTGAAGTGGCCTGCAGTACTGCACCCTAACCACTGCGCCACCTCGGCTCTCGGTATGGTGTGTAGTGAACTGTCCCTCCTCCCATCCAGCTCCCTTCCCCCAAAGTTCATGGCAGATTGGCTTCAAGCAAATGCAAAACACAGGCATGAGGAAGGAGTTCTGTCATGGGGTCAAGTGGCAGGGAGAGAAGGGGGGGGAAGGGGACTTTTTGGTTCCCACAGAGCAATCACTCCATAGGAATGGAGAACTGTCACTAAAAAATGCTGATCTCCCTTGATTGTTTCCATTATGCCTTTCCTGTCCCCATAGCAAGAGAAGAGTCCCCACTTCTGCTCATCAGAAGTGGGAACGGCATCTGGAAAAATATAGGTAGGGCAGGGGTATCAAAGTCGATCTCATTGAGGGGTGCATCAGGATTATGTTTGACCTCGGAAGGCCAGGGTGGGCATGGCCAGCCTGACGTCACTCGTGTTGCAGGGTGCCTGTGGCAGCCTGAATGCTCTGCCAGCAAAAACAGGCTCCTGACCTTCATTTTTGGCTGCAACGGCCTCCTGCAACCCTCTCCCAGTGAAAATGGACTTCGCGAGGGCCTCATGCAGTCTTCCCGAGCTCCATTTTCATTGGTAGAGGTACCATGGGCTAGTCCTTCGCTGTTTCCAGGACAGACCCATGGGCCAAATCCAAGCACTCCACAGGCCTGATCCAGCACCCAGGCGTTGAGTTTGACATTCCTGAGGTAGAAGAGGGCGTGAAGGATAGTAGTTCTCCTGGCATCATAAGATCATCTCTCCGCTCCTTAACTATGTTTTGACACACTGTAGTAGCTATCTCCCTCTGCTTCCCTTTCTATGGCGGTTAACCCTTCCCCTGTTTCAGCCATCAATCCATGGAGAAAATAGGTCTTTTTGGTGTTAGGAGAACACCATGGGTGGCAAAGGATTGAAGGAGAGAGAAGCAGAGGAAAAAGTGTCTTTGTCATTGGACAATGGACAGCACAAAAACTGTCTTTCCTTTCTTTCCTTGATGACAGTTGACTGACTTATCTTCCTACTTCTTAGGGACTAGTGAAACCACAGGTAGGATACATGTTTGATACACATCTGGCAGTCTTACGTTGCTGGACAATATGTGAAAACCTGAAACCTACCCTGTCCTGCTGATGTGCCTTCTTTGCCAATACTGGGTAGGTAGCTTTGTCAGAGTTTGCAGTAGAAATCACATCCAGAAAGCACAGACAGATAACTGATTCAGCAGGATTCATTAACTTCTTTATATACATAATAACACATCAATAAATGTACCATACCCTTGTGACCTCTAGACTGGACTACTGCAACGTGCTCTACATGGGGCAGCCCTTGAAGAGCATTCGGAGACTTCAGCTTGTCCAGAATGTAGCCGCGTGAGCGATTGTGGGTGCACCTCGGTTCACCCACATAACACCTATCCTCCGCGAGCTGCACTGGCTGCCTATTGGTCTTTGGATACGCTTCAAGGCGCTAGTTGTCACTTATAAAGCCCTTCATGGTATTGGACCTGGGTACTTGAGAGACCGCCTGCTGCCAATTATCTCCAATAGACCGATCAGATCCCACAGATTAGGCCTCCTTTGAATTCCATCTGCCGGCCAATGCCGTCTGGCGACTACCCGGAGGAGAGCCTTCTCTGTGGCTGCTCTGACCCTCTGGAACGAACTCCCCGTGGAGATTCGAACCCTCACCACCCTCCAGGCCTTCCGCAAAGCCCTTAAAACCTGGCTGTTCCGACAGGCCTGGGGCTAAAGAGTTTTTGCCCCCCTTCTCGAATGGTATGGTTGTTGTGTGTTTTTAAATTTTGTATTGTTATGTCTCGTCTTTTTTATCCCCCTGTCTGTACCTCCTTCCCTGATTGAATTGTGAGCCACCCTGAGTCCCCTTCAGGGAAAAGGGCGGCATATAAATGAAATCAATCAATCAATCAATCAATCAATCAATACCAACAGCAGATTCTTCCAACATGGTTCAGAGTTCAGAGGAGACAAGACCAGACTAGTTTCACTTCCAGCACAGAGCTTAATACAGACAAAGAAAACCTCTCTATACAGGGCAGTTAAGATAAGCCTAAGCCACACCCAGGCACCTAGCTGTCTCCAACAAATACTGTTTCAGTTTCTGAAAGGCCCTCATTGGCTGACCTGTTACCATGCCTATTCATTGGCTGACCTTCTTACCACGTCTCTGTCAGTCATGAACATTCTGACAAGCTTTACCTTCAGTTTGGGGGGCTAAAACATCGCCCCTCCTACCTCCTTCCCCCCAGCATTTTTTTTCTAGTATCTCCAATTTCCAGTTAAGAAGAAGCTTCAGAGAGGAACCCTAAGGAGAGAGTCAGAGGAGGTAAAGAATATAGTGTTCCTATGGAAATCAGAATATGCAAATAATATGCAAATCTTGGATTTATTCCTTGCCAATGCGTGTTCTACAGCATTCTCTAATGGCCCATTTCTTATTTGGCATTCTCTTCCATGTCTTCAGATGTTGTAGGAAATGAGAAGATGAGCTCATTGTCTAGTAATTGTGGAGACACCAATGTCTGAAAAATATATATCTAGATATCTATGCACACACACATACAAAACACACCACTAGGAATCCAATTAGGATCTAATGAGCATTGCCTTGGAATTAGTATTTCATGAAATTAGTATTACATTTTAGTTTGTTGTCTTATAATTGAGATTTCTCTATGCACTTTTCCCCCTAATGCCTGGAGTCAAGAGAAGATGGATTGATATATGAACCCACAGCAGCAATATATTCTTTGATCTGTGTTCCTGCCACAATTCAAGGACTGAATTGCAGTGCCGTCAAACCTCCTTGTCTCTCAAAATATCGAGAGGCACAAAACTTCGACTGCACTACAATATTAAATATTTCTGATTTTAGGCTGAGAAATGCCTGGGGATGTTGGACATTCGAATGCAGCAGGAGACGATATGCTCCTGAGCAACTGCAGAGTGTGAAGAGAATATAAAAAGCAACAGCTCCCACCAAATAGAAAAAGATGCTCATATTTTAAATAATTATATTGGATGCAGAGTATAAACTTAGCCCAGGTGTCAGTGAATGCCATAGACTTTTATTGGTAGTCTTTGAATTAGGTTCCACCACAAATCTGCGGTAGACTAAAGCGCGCTCGACGAAAGTGCGTATGTGACGTCATCACAGCGCGACGAAAACGGCACGCTGTGAGCGGTAAATTTAAAATTAACACGAAAACCTTACCCTAACTCCCCCAAACCTAAACCTAAACCTAACCCTAAGCCTAACCCTTAACCTAACCCTAAACCTAACCCTAAACCTAACCCTTAACCTAACGCTAAACCTAACGCTAACCCTTAACCTAACCCTAACCCTAACGCTTAACGTAACCCTAACCCTAACCCTAAACCTAACCCTTACCTTTATGTGAATTGGCTTGCTTTAATTTAATTTTAATTTTAATTTAATTTATTTTTAATTTTATTTGTCGCGCTGCTGATGACGTCACTTACGCGCTTTGATCGGGCGCGCTTTAGTGGACCGCGGTTTTGACGGGCCACGTTGAATTATAATAGAAAGAGCAACAGTAATAGCAATAGCACTTAGACTTATATACTGCCCAGGGATGGATTCTGGCTGCTACTACTGCTGGTTTGCTCAGAGATGCGCTGCACACCTGCTTGATGCGCAGTACTAAAAATGCTTCTGTGCATGTGCAGAAGCAAAAAACAAGATGGCAACGCCTACGGCACCGCCAATACAACCAGTTCGGCGACATGGCAGGCCAAGTTACTGCCTACTCAGCCGAACCGGTCCAAACCAGTAGGAACCTACTTCTGATAGTGCCCCATAGTGCTTTACAAAAGGGATCCCCAACCTCTGGTTTGTGGACTGGTACCAATCTGTGGCCTGTTGGGAACCAGGCCACACAAGCAGCAAGCAAAACTTCATCTATGCATGTACAGGATCTGGGTTGTGCACATAAACACCCCCCCCCCCCAAGTTCATGGAAGACAATTTTCCTTCTAAGGCTGGTCCCAGAAATCACAAAGGTTGGGGACTCCTGCTTTACAGCACTTTCTTTCAATGTCAACATATTGCTCCCAACAATTTGGGTTCTCGGTTCTCATTTTACCGATCTCGGAAGGATGGATGACTGGGGTAATCTTGAGCTGGTCAGGATCGAACCCCTGGCTATGGGTACAGTTAGCTTGCAATATTGCAATACTTGTGTGGGGTTAAGCCTGCAATACCTCTAACCACTGTGCCACCAGGGCTCCTTATGACCATAACTGAATTTCTGTCATCAATCATTGTGATCATAAGCTGCGTCAGACCTGAGCTCAGAACATCACTTGTCAGCGGTGACCAGGGGGTCCTTTGCCCAGGTTCGCCTGGTGCACCAGTTGCGGCCCTATTTGGATCGGGAGGCACTTCAAACAGTCACTCACACCCTCGTCACCTCAAGACTTGACTACTGTAACGCGCTCTACATGGGGCTGCCCCTGAAAAGTGTTCAGAGACTACAACTGGTCCAGAATGCAGCCGCGCGAGCAATACTGGGTGTACTAAGATAGACCCATGTTACACCTATCCTCCGCGAGCTGCACTGGCTCCCTATCGGTCTCTGAACGCGATTCAAGGTGCTGGTTATTACCTCTAAAGCCCTACATGGCCTGGGACCAGGATATCTGCGAGACCGTCTTCTGCCGCATACCTCCCAACGGCCGATAAGATCTCACAGGATGGGCCTTCTCCGGGTACCATCTGCCAGACAGTGGGGGAGGGCCTTCTCTGTAGCCGCTCCGACCCTATGGAATGAACTACCCCCAGAGATCCGGACCTTTCCCACTCTCACGGCCTTCCGAAAGGCCATCAAAACCTGGCTATTCCGACCGGCCTGGGGCTGTTGACCTCATGACTGAGGTCCAGCCTCGACCAGATTGAGTGCATGATGTGGTTTTTAATTTAATCTGTTTTTCTCTGTCTTTTTAATTCTTTATTTTTTAAAATGTATTTTCTGTAAGCCGCCCGGAGTCATTCGGGATTGGGCGGCCTATAAATTTATTAAATACTAAATACTAAATACTGAGCTGACAATAATTTTTATGATGGTTGTTCATCAAATTATTGCAGACATTAAGTGAATCCAGCTGCCTCAATGGCCATACGTGGCTGGAAGGGTGTAAATTGTGGTCATGTGGCCATAAGACATTACAACTCATCATAAGTATGAGCTGGTTGCCAGGTGCCCGAATTCTAATTATTTGACTATGGGGGGGTGGTCCGATGGTCCGAACCATTGTTATTTTGAACTGTAGCTAGACAAACTGTCATAGGTCGAGGACTATCTGTATTATATCTGAGATTTAAAAAATATATTAAAAAAATAAATAAAACAGGAAAGTTTTTTATTTTTAAAAAACATGGCATCTCCTTTAAATAATATGCTTGGAGAGGGACAGGCATTGGGGCAGCTTTGAGGATCATTCTCTATATTTTTCTTTCCCTCTCTTCACCCCTCAGGGGGTCAAATAGCTTATAGATTCAAAGAGGCACCGACACAACCTCCAACATGAGGTGTTAAACTTGTATTTAGGCTGCATTGATTCAGTATGTTTCTCTCTAGCAAAAGCCAAACTTGTTGATCAGGGGATCACAGACTAATTAAAGATGAATAACTCTTGCAATGCTTACTTTGCAAGTGCATGGCCCATACTCTTTCTGTGTCAGCCTCTGCTTTGCTGCTGCTTCGGCTGCCATTGAAACGGGGAGGGAGGGCATGGTATTTGGGAGGGGACTACTAATTGTGCTGGAGGAAGATTCTGGAGTTTCTGCTGCCTGTCTTACTGCGCACGCGGAGGAGGTTTCCCGCCAAGGCCAACGGCACCGACATTCCATCTGGGTGATGCCTTTCGAAGTTATCTCGCACCTGACATTTGGGAGAATTATGATTGGACTGTGACTGGGATGCCAAGGGGTGGGGAATGGGTTCTTCTATATATCATTTGCTTTCGCGCCTAAATAATCAGTCTTCGCTTTGCTACGCTTCTGTTCATTTATAATTAGTAAAAGTACACTTGATTTCTATCAATGGAGTCTTGTGGTTTTCTTTCCTGATTATCCAATGAAGGAGTGCTGACATTCTGCTTTACATAAATGACCTTTGCGATCATATTATAAGCAGCTGTGTCCTCTTCGCTGATGACGTAAAACTCTTTAACACCACTGACGATACTTCTGTCCTACAAAGTGGCCTTGACTATGTGTCAGAATGGTCAAACAATTGGCAAAATCTCCAAATCTCAAGCAATAAATGCTCTGTCTTACACATTGGCAACAAAAATCAGAAAACAAAATACAAGCTGGGCAGATACTACCTCGTAGATGACCCTCACTTTGTCAAAGACCTAGGAGTATTCATCTCAAATCATCTAAGCCCCAAAGCTCACTGTAACAGCATTACCCCCCCCAAAAGCATTAAGAGTTGTTAACCTAATTTTGCGAAGCTTCTTCAGTAACATTGAACAGCAAACTAGAGCATACAAAACTTTTGCCAGACCAATTCTCGAATATAGTTCGCCTGTCTGGAAACTACACTGCATATCGGACATTAATACAATCGAGCAAGTCCAGAGGTATTTCATGAGAAGAGCCCTCCACTCCTCTGCTCACAATAGAATACCTACCATATTTTTCTGAGTATAAGATGCACCTGAGTATAAGATGCACCAAGATTTTGAAGAGGTAATTTTTTAAAAAAAGGTTTTTGAACTCTGCAGGCCTCCCAAACCCTCTGCATGCCTCATTTTTTTGTGAAAAACAGGGCATGCAGAGAGTTTTAGAGGCCTGCAAAATGCTCCTGGTGGGGGGAAAAAACGAGCAAAAAAAAATGCCCATTTTTTTGGCATGCATAGCCTTTAGGAGGCTTGTAGAGTGCTCCTGGGGGCTGGGGGGCAAAAATGAGTAAAAAACGGCCCATTTTTTGCTCGTTTTTGCCCTTCCCAACCCCAAGGAGCACTTTGCAGGCCTCTCAAAGCCTCTGCACATCCATTTTTGTGAAGGGGGCAGAGTTTTGGGAGGCCAAAAATGCTATATTCAATATATAAGATGCAACCAGATTTTCTCCCTCTTTGGGGTAGGGGGGTGCATCTTCTACTCTGAAAAATACGGTAATACCACCAGGCTTCAAATTTTGGGCTTGGACAACCTAGATCTACGCTAACTAAGCTCTGCCCTAAGCATAGTACACAAAATTGTCTGCTACAATGTCCTACCTGTCAATGACTACTTCACCTTCAATAGATACAAACTCAAGGTTAACCACTCCAAACCTGATTGCAGAAAATACGACTTCAGCAACAGAGTGGTCAATGCCTGGAATGCTCTACCTGACTCCGTTGTTATATCCTCAAACCCCCAAAACTTTAACCTTAAACTGTCTAGCGTGGACCTCACCCCTTTCCCAAGAGGTCTGTAGGGAGCGTGCATAAGCGCACCAATGTGCCTAATGTCCCTGTCCTATTGTCCCCATTTATTCATTCCCATTTCCTGTGTTCATGTCCATGTTTATGCTTATACCTGCTATCGTGTACTTGTTTGACAAACTAACTAACTGAATGAATGAATGAATGAATGAATGAATGAATGAATAAATAAATAAATAAATAAATAAATAAATAAATAAATAAATAAATAAATAAATAAATAAATAAATAAATAAATAAAATAAATGATGCTTTGGCCTCCATTTTAAAAAAAGTAGATGCATTCAATAATGTAAGATTTTAACTGTATTAAGGCATTGGTTTATTACCTGAGGAAGAATAGCTTATTTCAGTGATGGCAAACCTTTTTTTGCCTCGGGTGCCAAAAGCATGTGCAGGCACTCTATCGCTCATGCTTGCATGCCCACTTCCATAATTTAATGCCCCCTGCATTGTGCCCCCTGCGCATGTGTGTATAAACCCCTCATTGTGCCAGGCATGTGTGCACGGCTATCTTGGAGTCTGGGGAGAGTGAAAACGACCTCCTTCGCACCCCGGAAGCCAGAAAGGGCCCATTTTCCGACTTCTGGTGGGCCTGATATGTCCGTTTTTTGCCCTCCCAGGCTCCAGAGGTTTTCTCTGAGCCTGGGGAGGGAAAAAAACTGCCTCCCCTCCCAGAGGCCTTCCGGAGGCCAGAAATGGCCCATTTTCTGACTTCCGGTTTGGGCATTGGAAAGCCTCTGGAGGATGAAAAATGGCCGAAAATCAAGGCCAAAATCAACTGGCCAGCATGCACATGTGCTCTGGAGCTGACAGGGAAACGTCTCACATGCCCTCAGAAGTGGCTCCGTGTGCGACCTGTGGCGCATGTGCCATAAGTTCACCATCATGGGCTTATTTCATTAAGTGAAAGAAACAATAAAGCAGTGGTTTTTTAAACCAAGCTCAGTGATTCCTACTTATGTTGAAGACACATTACTGGGTTCAGCAATCTTAAATTCTACATATACTTCTTGTTAGATACTAGCTACAGTTATGATGGCTTCCAACAAGGTCCTCTGTTCCAGCGGGAACAGAGGTTTAATCTCATTGGTCGAAGGGTCTGACAGCTCCCTATAAAAGGGCTGCTGTCAGACTCAACCTTCGCTGGATTGTACATACTTGTTCTGTTATAATAAAGAAATGGTGTTGCCTTTAGCCTGAGTCAGTGGTGGGTTTCAAAAATTGTTCGAACCTACTCTGTGGGTGTGGCCTCCTTCGTGGGAGTGCCTTGCCACCCATGTGACTGGTGGGAGTGGCTTGCCGCCCACGTGACTGGATATGAAGATGCCGACGACACTTGTCAGAACCACCTTAAATTACCTCACACACAGCACTGGCATGCATAAGAATAGATGTAAGAGCCGAGGTGGCGCAGTGGTTAGGGTGCAGTACTGCAGGCCACTTCAGCTGACTGTGATCTGCAGTTCAGCGGTTCAAATCTCACCGGCTCAAGGTCAACTCAGCCTTCCATCCTTCCGAGGTGGGTGAAATGAGGACCCAGATTGTGGGGGCAAGTTGCTGACTCAATTTGCTAAAAAATTTGTAAACCGCTTAGAGAGGGCCGAAAGCCCTATGAAGCGGTATATAAATCTAATAAATAAATAAATAAATAGCAAACTTGTTTTTTAAAAGGCATCTTTGGTTTGCGTTAAAACAACTTCAACACACGCAATGTTCTGATTGCACCGCAAACGCAGTAGTCGTCCTTACCTTTCACAGAGGCACTGAGTTTTATAAATATGTGCATGATAGTGTAGAATAAACATATCCAAGGACCAGTGGTGGGTTTCAAAATTTTTTGGAACCTCTTCTGTAGGTGTGGCCTGCTTTCCGGGTCCACTGGTGGAACCTCTTCTAACCGGTTCGGTATATTTGATGAATCGGTTCTACCGAGTAGGTGCGAACTGGTAGGAACTCACCTCTGGCCTGAGTGTGCCTTTCCATTAACCGATCTAACACTTCTGCACTTGGTTTTAGTTGATGGATCTATTATCTAGTTAAAGGAAGAGGGATTAATAATAAAGAGCATCCTTTTCATATTTGGATACAGAATTTGCCATTACTGAGTGGGCATATTGAGCACATAAAATTTCTTTTATGGTTTTCTCTTTGGTATAGGAAAAAAAATACACAGACAAATAATTGTAAGACCACACACTCAAAATGATTAGACAATTGAATAGATGGAGACACTATAGATGAATTGTTCAAGCACTCAGTTAGCTTTTCTAGCCAATCAGCCTATCTCAGAAATCATGCCTTCTTTTCAAAAGCACAAAGCTTTCCAAAAATTTCTAAAATTCACAAAGATGTTATCTCTTCCTCATTAACATTGAGGGCTGCTTCTGAATAATGGGATATGAGCAGTGGTGGGTTTCAAAATTTTTTCGAACCTACTCTGTGGGTGTGGCCTCCTTTGTGGGAGTGGCTTGCCGGCCATGTGACCTGGTGGGAGTGGCTTGCTGGCCATGTGTTTTCTCTCTCTCTCTCTCTCTCTCTCTCTCTCTCTCTCTCTCTCTCTCTCTCTTTCTCTCTCACTCTCACTTTCCTTCCTTTTGTGTCTCTGACCCTTTTTCCTTTTTTTCTTTCATCTCTCTCTCACTTTTTCTTTCTTTTTTCTTTTTTTTCTTTCTTCCTTTCTTTCTCTTTCTCTTTCTGTGTGTGTTTGTGTGTGTGTGTGTGTGTGTGTTTGTGTCGGTGGGTTTCAAAAATTTTTGGAACCTCTTCTGTAGGTGTGGCCTGCTTTCTGGTGGAACCTCTTCTATCTGGTTCGGTAGATTTGATGAACCGGTTCTACCGAACTGGTGTGAACTGGTAGGAACCCACCTCTGGATATGAGTAAATATTTTCCTGTACCACTTGCATAAGTAATGCATTCATTTGATAATGTAAATCAGATTTTATCAATCTCTTGCAGTTTCTGTAAAATCCTGTAGTTTAATTCTTGCATTAAACTTACTTACAGTGGTGCATCTGATTCTTTCTTTCTTGACCACATGTTACTGAAAAGGGCTTGACAATTCCCAGGGTGTGGTTTTGTTCTATTGTCGTAATTAATAGTTAAAACAAAGAATTTATTTCAATAGTAAAGTTACAAATTTTGGCTTTCTTTGCTTGTGGCCAACATGGTATAAACATGCTACAGGCCATACAGAGGTGGTATTCAGCAGGTTTTGACCAGTTCTGGAGAACCGGCAGCAGAAATTTTGAGTAGTTTGGAGAACTGGTAAATTCTACTTCTGGCTGGCCCCGCCCCCATCTATTCTCTGCCTCCCGAGTCCCAGTTGATCAGCAGGAAATGGGGATTTTACAATAACCTTCCCCTGCCATGCCCACCAAGCCATGCCCACCAAGCCACATCTACCAAGCCATGCCCACCAAGCCATGCCATGACCACCAAGCTACCTCACAGACTGGTACTAAAATTTTTTGAATCCCACCATTGAGGCTGTTCTCAAATGATGACTGTAATTGAGCCTGCAATTATGGCCATAAGTTTTAAAATGAATCATGGTGGGATCATGCCTGATGGTATGAGGTTGCTTGTTAAGTGAATGCAGTGATCATAAAGTGAACCCATTGTTTGCCAATGTGTCAATGATGGTTTTCTGCACAATTGTCAGGTCAGCAGTCTTTTCCATGATTGTGATTCCTACTGAACCAGACTGAGAGACCATTTGAAGGCTCAGGAACCCTTTGCAGGGGTTATGGCTTAATTCGCTGATTAGAGGGGGACACTTTGAGCCTAGAATATTGCACCTTTTCACAATGTTCTAATTTTCTGAGATGGTGGATTTGGGGTTTTCATGAGCTGTAAGCCATAATCATCACAATTATGACAGATCACAGCTTGAACTATCTTGCTTTGCATGAAATGAGTCTATCTCATATATTAGTTTCACCTTTTAAGTTGCATTACTGAAATAAATGAACTTTTGCACGATATTCTAATTTTTTAAGTTTCACCTGTATGTGCGAGAGGAACCTTTACCTTATAACTTCAAACAGTTGTTAAATGACTGGCTGTAAGTTGAGGACTACCTAGATACCTCTGGGATATGGATATTTTGTGGCTGGGTTTTACAGTTGTTCTGATAGTTTTCCTTTTGTCTGGAAAGTGCCTGTCGTATCATTAATGGCAGCTTCTGCCTGAAAAGCTGATAATACCCAGCTGCATTCAATAAGGCATAAAACGGTTTCTTCTGTTCCTCTGGAAAGAAGTAGGGTTTAAGGTCATCAGTAGCAGTCACTTCTTCCTTCCTTTACTCCTTTAACAACTGGGAGCTCAAAATGTAAAGGATGAAAAGAGGAGCTTCCAGTACTGCCTGTGACTCACAAGAGTGTGTCTCTTTTCAAATATTGCATTATGAAAGACAGGGCTGCACTATACTACACAAGATTTTTAAAAATTCATTGGCTTTAGCATTGAAGTTTAAGATTCCGTCCTTTGCCATTGGAACCATTAAATGCTGCTGAATATCTTGAATGAGATGTTGAGATTATCCTATGTCAAGGTAGGCAGAATGCACGCCGGTGCTTGTTGTGGCCCGCAGCAGCCAGTGGAGCTGGCAGCAGAGTCGGGCAGTGTGGAGGTTGGAGAGGAACGTGGGCCAGTCCTGGGGGTTGAGGAAAGCTCAGACAAGCGCTCTGCATCGGAGGCAGAGAGGGAGCTAGACAGCAGTGAGGCAGAAGAAGAGTGGAGCCTGTTCCCAGTGTGCATCTGCATCGGAGGCAGAGAGGGAGCTAGACAGCAGTGAGGCAGAAGAACAGTGGAGCCTGTTCCCAGTGTGCGCATGCACAGAGCTGCCAGAAGACAAGAACAACTAAGAAAGCAGGGTCGACTTGGGAGTAAAGCCACACCTTGGAGGTGATTGGCCAATCCCATAGGAAACAAAAGAGGAGCGAATGGGGAGTGGGCATTTGCAGGAAACAATTCATTCATTCGGTCGTTTCAAGGGTGGAAAGTTCTGTTTGTGACTATAAGAGACTCTGTGCCAAGTGTTGCCTTGCCCTGCATTTGGAAACTAGTTATCTGGCAGCTCTCCAAGTGAGATAAGGTTCATGTTGATAAATATTCCTCTGAAAGACTGTTTGCCAAGCCTTGCTGACTGTGAATTAAAGGATTTCACAGTCATGTAAATAAAAGAGATTTTGTCAGGACCAAGACTGTGCTTCATGCTTTTAAAGGAAGCCTAGGTCAGAACAGTGCCCCCTTCTAATCACCCTCAGAGCTTCCTCTGACCACAACTGAAACAACTTGGAAAAATCAGGTCTTATCGAAATATATGATGTCTACCAGCCTGGCACCCCTCAATCTCTCAGAAACGTTAAGCGTGACCTTCCTTTGAGCATAAAAAGATTGTCTACCTTCAGTTTAATATCTATGGAGATTCTTAGTCATCCAGGCCATGGTTGTTCCAAAGGTGCTTTTTTCAAGAGGCAAGTGGACTTTCTTGTTTTTTTTCCTTTTGAAGATGTTTTGCCTCTCACCCAAGAAGCTTCTTCAGCTGAAGAGAAGAGTTGGAGAGCTGGAGAAGCTTCTTGGATAAGAAGAGAAACAGCTTCAAAGAAAAAAAACAAGAAAGTAGCAATAGCAAAAGCAATAGCAGTTAGACTTATATACCGCTTCATAGGGCTTTCAGCCCTCTCTAAGTGGTTTACAGAGTCAGCATATCGCCCCCAACAACAATCTGGGTCCTCATTTTACCCACCTCGGAAGGATGGAAGGCTGAGTCAACCTTGAGCCTGGTGAGATTTGAACCGCCGAACTGCAGATAACAGTTAGCTGAAGTGGCCTGCAGTACTGCACTCTACCCACTGCGCCACCTCGGCTCCTGTCAAAAGCCCCATTTATTAATTTACTCGGCAAGTCCACTTGCCTCTTGAAAAAAACCACCTTTGGGACCCGAAGTTTAAATTTAGATCTTTAAGGACGACAATGAACAAAAAACAACGAACACTTTTGGACTGAAATCAAAATGAAAACAATGTTGCAAAAAAAGAAAAGAGAAACAGAATCCAGGACAAGGAAATAACATTAGCTAAGTTAGACTTATATACCGCTTCATAGGGCTTTCAGCCCTCTCTAAGCGGTTTACAGAGTCAGCATATTGGCCCCAACAACAATCCGGGTCCTCATTTTACCCACCTCGGAAGGATGGAAGGCTGAGTCAACCCTGAGCCGGTGAGATTTGAACAGCCGAACTGCTGAACTGCAGTCAGCTGAAGTAGCCTGCAATGCTGCATTTAACCACTGCGCCACCTCAGCTCTGTAGATTAGAAGTTGTCAAGGAAAGCAAATTGTGTTCAGGCTCCTCACATGCAGTCAGACACAGAGATGCAAAGGCGATGTTGATATTGGTTTATGTTTCCTACAATGGCAAGAGCAAACATATTTAAATTCTTATTTCACTGATTTGACATGATGGACTGAATTGACTTATTACTGCAGTCACCAGCTGTGTGCATCCATAAAGCAGGGCTTCAGAGAGACACGTGAAACACTCTCTCCTTTCTTGTACGGTAGAGTTTCTTTTCCAGAGTGGCCCTGTGTGTTTGGAAGTGGAGGAAAACAGAAGGAGAAGCAGCTGTCACTGCTGTATATCAGCCCAGTTTCTTCAATAGTTGCGATGTTCACTTTAATTTTAAAAGCCGTTCAACGTTTCTTCCAGATCAGGAATGCACAGCAGCTACTGAACCTATTCCATGCTTCTCTAACTCCAACCAGAAAACAAATAGTTAATTGCTTTAAAGGATGTGTCCTTTGTGATATTGCATTTCTCCCCTTCTCCAGGAAGCTTGTATTGGTTTTCCCTGGTGGCCTCCCATCAGGGGTGGGTTTCTCGCCCCGTTCCAACCGGTTCGGTTGGAATGGGGCCGGCGGCGATCTCGTGCACGCGTGCAGTGCACGCATGCGTACTAGCGTCTGTGCGATGCTCCAGCTGCTCCTGGAGGATCGTGCAGGCGCTGTATGCGTCCTGCGCATGCGTGGAAGCGCAGAAACTCGTCAAAACGGGTAAGGAACGTGGGTGGGGCGGGTGGGCCCTTCGCCGTTCCCGGAAGTTACTTACTTCCGGGTTTGCCGACCAACCGGTTCGCGGGGACCGACGCAAACCGGTTGAAACCCACCCCTACCTCCCATGGATCATGCATCTGCCCCTGCATTGCTCACAGTTTCTTTCACAGGGAGGAAGGTTCGTAGCTGTCTCTTATTCCTCCGTACACCATGGTTCGTGTAGTGCAGTGTTTCTCAACCTTGGCAACTTGAAGATGTTCAGACTTCAACTCCCAGAATTCCCCAGCCAGCATTCGCTGGCTGGGGAATTCTGGGAATTGAAGTCCAGACAACTTCAAGTTGCTAAGGTTGAGAAACATTGGTGTAGTGTATCTGTTTTTTGGCCTGCTGGCTCCTCCTGAAGAGATTGAGAGGGAGGAGAGAAGGAGAGAAGAAGGAGGGAAGGAAGGAGGGAATGTAGGAGAGAAGGAAGGGGGGAAGGAAGGAGGAAAGGAAGGGGGAAAGAAAGGAGAGAAGGAGAGAAGAAAGGAGGGAAGGAAGGAAGGAGGGAAGGAAGGAAGGAGGGAAGGAGAGAAGGAGGGAAGGGGGAAGGAGGGAGGGAAGGAAGGAGGGAAGGAAGGAGAGTAGGAGAGAAGAAACGAGGGAAGGAAAGAGGGAGGGAGGGAAGAAGAAGTAGGACCGTTGTAAGATAAGATGGATCTATGGGATGGTAAGAAAGCAATCTTCAAGTATATTGTCAATTGTAGGGAAAAAATTGTTATAAATACATATTATTAATAACAGTTATGAGATCATATAATTTTGAATGCATATATGAAATTGATAAAATAAAAATTAAAAAAAAGAGATTGAGAGGGAGTGTTCTGACCGAGGCTTCCCAAGAGCATGAAACAAACTCCTGGTCCTGACAAAAGCCCCATTTTATTAATTTACCATGGATTCTGCTCATTCACATCCAGCAAAGTCTTTCAAGGGAGGATTTACAGTCACAGACCTTATCTGGTTTGGAGAGCTGGCAGGCCAATATTTGCAGAACTTGGCAAGGGGTCTCAGTGAGTCATAAACCAATTAAGCCAACTAATTGTCTCCTGGGAACTCCATTCCCCTTCGCTCCTCTTTTATTTCCTCTGGGAGGGGCCATTCACCGTCCACCTGTGATCTTACTCCCAAGTCAACCCCCTGTTCTTTTGCTGTTCCCTTCGTCTGGCAACTCTGTGCATGCGGACACTGGGAACAGGCTTCAGCTTTTTGTCTACCTAACATCTGACTCTAAAGGCAGCTGGTAACTGGCATATGGCTCTGGCCCCCTCTCTGCCTCCGACACAGAGCCCTCAGAGGTTGTGCAGAGTTTCTCCCTGAGAAGCACAAGCTCTGGTGAATATACAGCAGAGCATTTCCAAAAGTGATGTAAACGCCAGAACAAATACAGATACTCTGTCAGGTTCCAATTAAGATCCAAAGCAATCAAAACTCTGAGGCATAGAGATTCCTCAAAGTATGAATTCATTAGGAATGTCATATTGGCACAGCTGGAGAAAACCTGACTCTGAAGGACCTGAGGTTTTCTCCACCAAAATCAAAATCCAAAGTTCTTGCCCTCAGGTCACACATCCATCACGTGGTCCAATCCAGAGGTGGGTTCCTACCAGTTCGCACCTATTCGGTAGAACCGGTTCGTCAAATCTACCGAACCGGTTAGAAGAGGTTCCAACAGTGGACCCAGAAAGCAGGCCACACCTACAGAAGAGGTTCCAAAAATTTTTGAAACCCACCACTGCCCCCCCCACACACAGAGACAGACAGGCTGACACAGAGAGAGAGAGAAAGAGAAAGAAAGGAAGAAAGAAAGAAAGAAAGAAAGAAGAAAGAAAGAAAAAGAGTGAGAGAGAGATGAAAGAAAAAAAGAAAAAAGGGACAGAGAGACAAAAGGAAGGAAAGAGAGAGAGGGGGAGGGAGGGAGGGAGGGAGGGGGAGAGAGAGAGAGAGAGAGAGAGAGAGAGAGAGAGAGAGAGAGAGAGAGAGAATGGCCGTCAAGCCACTCCCACCAGGTCACATGGCTGGCAAGCCACTCCCACAAAGGAGGCCACACCCACAGAGTAGGTTCCAAAAAAATTTGAAACCCACTAGTGGTCCAATCAGAACACAGTCCCAATTCCAGCTGGAGTTTGTCCATGCCTCTCCAACACCTTGTAGAATGTCCTTAGCTCCCAGGGGGAAAGAATGTTATTTTGGCTACACATCCCCCCGCTATCTCTAGCTCCTCCCTCCCCTCATGTCCCCACAGCTTCAATTGGCCTTGCTGTGGCAGCCCTGAAGATGCTCCCAAAATGGCTGACATGCTGATCTATAGATTGAATTGGGCTTCCTCTTCTGTTTCCCCATCCACCTTACAACTTCTGCTTCATTGGGCAACCAATCTGTACCAATCTCACAGACAAGCTGTCTCAGTACCAGGTTCTATAAAGTGCTGAGCCTTTGGCTTATCTTCTCTCTTGGTGCTTTCCCCCATAATGAGAAGTATAGATAGATGATGAATGACAGCAGAAACAGAATAACAAGAGTTTTAATGGGCCTTTGAGGTCTTCAAGTCCAGCCCCCTACTCAAGACAGAGACTGTATACCATTTTAGACAAATGGGTGTCCAATCTCTTCTTTAAAAAACTCCAGTGATGGAGCACCCACAACTTCTGGAAGCAAGTTATTTTGTTGATTAATTATTCTTACTGTCAGGAAATTTCTCCTCAGTTCTAAGCTGTTCTTCTCCTTGGTTAGTTTCCATCTGTTGCTTCTTGCCTTGCCTTCGGGTGCTTTGGTGAATAGGTTGATCTCCTCTTCCCTGTGACAGCTCCTCAAATAATGGAAGACTGCTATCATGTCCCCCCCTGGGCCCTAGTGACCAGAGAACCAGGGAAATGCAACAATGGAAGCCAATAACATTTTCTGCATTAAAGACGGCATGAGTTGTTCAATTTATCACAGCATGTTTTTCTTCCCCCTTGAGGGTTGGCAGAGGGCACATTAATTTATCCAAAAGAAAAGTCCATAGTCTCTTGAGCTGCAGAACTCAAAATCAGTGCAACCTTTTGGTTTCCAATTTATTACTTGTCTTCCCATCCCCCTTTCTTTATTCTATTCTGTACTTTTGTTATTTTTCTTTTCATACAGTATCATGGATTGGCACACATGTTTACAATAAACAGCTATCTGTTTATATTTTCATTTTGTTTATACTGCCCTTGTTTGTTCATTTCTTCATTTTCAGATTTCAGATTTCAGATTGTTTATTTGTATGCCGCCCTTTTCCCTGGGGGGACTCAGGGCGGCTCACAATCAAAGGGGGGGGGGGGAAGACAAACTTTTACATATGAGACAGTACATGGTTAAAATGCAACATTCATACCATTCGGGCGGGTTACAATCTTTAGCCCCAGGCCTGACGGGATAGCCAGATTCTAAGGGCTGTGCGGAAGGTCTGAAGGGTGGTGAGGGTACGAATCTCCATGGGGAGATCGTTCCATTGGGTCGGGGCTACCACCGAGAAGGCTCTCCTCCATTTTTCTCTCCATTTTTCCAGACTACCCGTATTTTTCAGACCATATGACGCACCAGAGTATAAGACGCACCAAGATTTTGAAGAGATAATTTTTTTAAAAAAAAGTTTTTGCACTTGCATGCCTTCCAAACCCTCTGCATGCCTCATTTTTTGTGAAAAAGGGGACGTGCAGAGAGTTTGAGAGGCCTGTAAAGTGTTCCTGGGGGCTGGGGCAAAAATCGGCCATTTTTCACAAAAACGGCCCCATTTTTTGCAAAAAACAAGGCATACATAGGCTTTGGGAGGCTTGTAGAGTGATCCTGGGGCAGGGGTGGGTTTCAACCGGTTCGCGGCGGTCCCTGCGAACCGGTTGGTCAGCGAACCTGGAAGTAAGTAACTTCCGGGAACGGCAAAGGGCCCGCCCGCCCGCCCACGGTCCTTACCCGGTTTTGATGAGTTCTGCACTTCCACGCATGCGCAGGACGCATATAGCGCCTGCGCGATCCTCCAGGAGCAGCTGGAGCATTGCGCAGACGCTAGTACGCATGCGTGCACCGCGCGCGTGCACGAGGACGCTGCCGGCCCCGTTCCAACCGAACTGGTTGGAACGGGGCGAGAAACCCACCCCTGTCCTGGGGGAAGCAAAAACAAGCAAAAACGACCCTTTTAAGCTCATTTTTGCTCCCCCCCACCCCCAGGAGCACTTTGCAGGCCTCCCAAACCTTCTGCATGTCAATTTTTGTGAAAAACAGGATGCACTGTTGTGGGGTTTTGGGAGGTCAAAAACGCTGTATTCAGTGTATAAGATGCACCCAGGTTTTTACCCTCATTTTTGTGTGGAAAAAGGTGCATCTTATACTCCGAAAAATATGGTATATCTTTTTTAGAGTTTAGTAAAAACATTGCATTTATTATCAAAGTTTTGTTTTGCTGGCCGAGCTACTAAAAATAATAATATAATCATGTAATAAAGGGATAGGCAGTAGAACGATGAATTTGCAGGAGGTTTCCACTTTTCTGATACCCAACGGCTTTTTCCAGCAACAGAATTTTGTACTGTATTGGTGTTATATGAGTTGTAAGCTGATCATTGACAGTAATAAATGACTCACTTTCAAGTTCATAATGAAGCATCCCGTTTATAATGAATGTGTACATATTGGGAAGTTTTCACAAACTGGACAAAATTATTAGCCATCCGCACTGGCAAAATTCAGCAGACACAGCAATTCTCAACAGAAAAAGGCCATAATTTTCCTGCCTGCCATATAACTGTTAAGAATTAGAATCAATACTCAGGAAAAATAATAATTCAGTGGAGGAAATAGGGCCCAGTCTTTTAAAGATATTCTTTCATATTTGACTTTAAAAAAAGGCATATATTTTCTACCCAATACAATTATTTAGTGAGAGCAAGGAGTTCCCAACCACTTCAGCTCATTGACCCCTTCATGAAATGTCAGATTGTTGTTGTTAGTTGTGAAGTAGTGTCTGACCATCTCGACTCCATGGACAAGGTTCCTTCTGTCCTCCACCATCCTCTGGAGTCCATGGAAGCTCATGCCGACTGCTTCAGCCACCTCATTCTCTATCATCGTCTTCTTCTTTTGCCCTCAATCGTTCCAACATTAGGCTCTTCTCCAATGAGTCCTTCCTTCTCATTAGGTGGCCAAAGTATTTGAGTTTCATCTTCAAGATCTGGTCTTCTAAAGAGCAGTCAAGGTTGATCTCCTGCACGACTGACTGGTTTGATCACCTTGCAGTCCAAGGGACTCGCAGGAGTCTTCTCCAGCACCATAGTTCAAAGGCCTCCATTCTTTGGCGCTCAGCCTTCCTTATGACCCAACTTTCACAGTCATACATTGCAACCGGGAAAACCATAATCTTCACTATGTGCAGTTTTGTTGGCAGGGTGATGTTATCAACCTTCAAAAAATCTATTGCATGAAGATAATTTAATAAATACTAATTTAACTAACTAATTAACAAATTAACTATCTAGCATGCGTACTTACTGCCCGTGATGCTCCGCGACGCCTCCGTGACACTCCAGCTGCTCGGTGGAGCATTGCACAGGCTCCATATGCTCTGTGTGTTTGCGCAAAATCCCTGAACAGCTCAAATACAGGTAAGGAGTGCGGGCGGGCTCTCCAGAACACCGTACTGGAATGGTACCTGGTGCTCCCAGCAGGCACTGGTACACCCGTACCAGGGTATACTGGTCTTAGCCCATCACTGTTTCCATTCCTGTTTCCCGCTCTGCCCCTCCCCTGCTTTGGTCCAAATTACAATGCTTTTACATCCTGATCAATACCTAGCACCATATTGTTACCAAATAAATGTTAAATAACAATTGTAGCAGTGGTGTTATGCTTTGTGCAATTTAAAGTCTATTGTGGTTTGGAAAACTACTGTTATTTAGCCTTATCAATCAAATTCAAGGTAGAGTTTAGAGCAGAGATGAGCACCTGTGCCCTGGCTGATGGTCTTTTGATGTTAGCCACTTTCTGTCTCCATCCATCCTTCAAGTAAAAGAGGAAACTGAGTCTTAAAAAGGAGAGGCCAAACCAAACTAAATACAAATACTGATACAAACTAAATGTAATCCGCTCTAATCTTGATTGCAGGAAAAACGATTTCAGCAATAGAGTAGTAAATGTGTGGAACACGGTTCACCGACAAAAAGGTGAACGACAAAACCGCGCCCGACTAAACCGCGTCGCTGAAGTCATCAACAGGGCGACAACAGCGCAGAGACAGAAGCACGCTGTAAACCCTAAACCTAAACTTAACCCCTAAACCTAAACCTAACCCCCTAAACCTAATCCTAAACCTAACCCTAACCCTAAACCTAACCCTTAACCTAACCCTAACCCTAACCCTAACCCTAACCCTAACCCTTAATTTAACCCTAACCCTAACCCTAACCCTAACCCTAACCCTAACCCTAACCCTAACCCTAACCCTAACCCTAACCCTAACCCTAACCCTAACCCTAACCCTAACCCTAACCCTAACCCTAACCCTAAACCTAAACCTAAACCTAAACCTAAACCTAAACCTAAACCTAAACCTAAACCTAAACCTAACCCTAACCCTTACCTTAAGTTGAATCGGCTTTCTTTCAACGCGCTATTTAAAGCGCCCTTCTTTCTCCGCACTGGCTGTTGTCGCCCTGTTGATGACATCAGCGACGCGGTTTAGTCGGGCGCGGTTTGGTCGTTCGCCCTTTTGACGGGTCACGGTGGAACACCCTACCTGATCCTGTGGTTAGTTCTTCTAACCCCCATACCTTTTACCTTAAGCTGTCTACCGTGGACCTTACGCATTTCTTAAGAGGTCCCTAAGGGGGCGTGCATAAGCACACCAGCATGCCTACCATACCCGTCCTACCGTCACATTTATTTGTGCCATTTTTTTCATGTGTTTTCGTACTTGTTTCCTTGTACTTGTTCATAAACAAACCAACCAACCAGTGGTGAAATTCAATTTTTTTTACAACTGGTTCTGTGGGCATGGCTTGGTGGGCATGGCAGGGGAAGGATACTGCAAAATCTCCATTCTTACCCCATTCTGGGGCCAGCCAGAGGTGGCATTTTCTGGTTCTCTGAACTACTCAACATTTCTGCTACTGGTTCTCCAGAACCTGTCAGAACCAACTGAATCTCACCCCTGGCCCAAACCTCTGCCTCTTTTCATTGGTGGCTATCACAAAGGCAGCCATTTGATAGTATGGGGTTAACACAGCTCAGATGTCATTTTTCTAGAGCCGAGGTGGCGCAGTGGGTAGAGTGCAGTACTGCAGGCCACTTCAGCTGACTGCTAGTTCAGCAGTTCAGCGGTTCAAATCTCACCGGCTCAGGGTTGACTCAGCCTTCCATCCTTCCGAGGTGGGTAAAATGAGGACCCAGATTGTGGGGGCGATATGCCGACTCTGTAAACCGCTTAGAGAGGGCTGAAAGGCCTATGAAGTAGTATATAAGTCTAACTGCTATTGCTATCTATCTTGCCAACAGAAGTATGAGGATGTAGCCTGAACACCATTTACTGCCCAAGAGCAGTAGCTGTGCTGCCACTTGTGGAAAAAGCTGTGATTTTTTTTTTCAGACATCTGTTTGCTTGAAGAGCTTTGGAAAAATATTTACTTGCTGTTTGATACTGCAATGGCTAATCCATACAGCGCATGTCCTTTAGTAAAGATATTAAATTCTGATGCGTCACTCGAAGCTTCAGCAGAGCTATCATTCTCAACGTGGTGCCTAAAGTGGAAAAAAATGAAACAGAAAAAGGGACTGCAGTGAATGTCAATCCTCTTTTACCATTTTTTTTTTAAAAAAAACTTAGCTTGTCAGAGTTTTGGCAGCATGACTAATATTATGAGATAAATTGAAGAGCAAAATACAGCACACAGAGCCTTCATATAATTAACAGTGGTTTATATACAAAATATATGCAACATATACATGCAGAGATAATTCCCTTACCAGCTACGAACACAAGGAGAGAAAATGAGATAAACCATGAGAGAAATGCCCTCTAATGACCCCCCCCCACGCACACTTGTGTAGACCTCCCATCAGAGTCTTAAAAGGGTTATACCAGTGGTGGGTTGCTAATCCCGTTCCAACTGGTTTGGTTGGAACGGGGCCGGCGGCGTCCTTGTGCACGCGTACAGTTCACGCATGCGTCTTAGCGCCTGCGCGATGCTCCAGCTGCTCGCAGAGACTCGCGCAGGCGCTGTATGTGCCATGCGCCTGCATGGAAGCACAGAAGCCTTCAAATAGCAGTAGACTTATATACCGCTTCATAGGCCTTTCAGGCCTCTCTAAGCGGTTTACAGAGAGTCAGCATATTGCCCCCAACAATCTGGGTCCTCATTTTACCCACCTCGGAAGGATGGAAGGCTGAGTCAACCCTGAGCCGGTGAGATTTGAACCGCTGACCTGCTGATCTAGCAGTAGCCTGCAGTACTGCATTTAACCACTGCGCCACCTTGGCTCAAAGACTGGTAAGGAGCGCGGGCGGGCGGGTGGGCCCTTCGCCGTTCCCGGAAGTTACTTACTTCCGGGTTCGCCGACCAACCGGTTCACGGGGACCGCCGCGAACCGGTTGAAACCCACCCCTGGGTTATACCATAGCTGCAGTGTATCAGCCTCATAGCATCAGTGACAATGCACCAACTTACAGATTACAACCTTGCATCAGCTGGCAGCTATTAAATCCTCAGTACCTTGACATAGCTTCTATAAATGGATAGGTAATTGTGGCAGTTATACAAGGAATGCTCAACATACAAAGCAAAGATACTTAGCAAAGGGCATGGAATTGTATTCGCGATATAAAAAAGAAGTATAATTTTTGAGCTCCATGCCAAAATCTCCACTCTAGTATTATTTATAAAAGAAAAAAAAATCCCTAAAAATAATATACGTAAATATTTAATCCCTGACTTCCCCCTTATTTCTACTTCATATGTTGGACTTATTGTCCTAAATTTTAGAAACCATACATTAAATGTTTATATTTTACCTTACGGCATAACATATGGAAGCCAAGCTTACCTTTATTTAAACTTTTGTTATATTTGTTTAGGTATTTAAGCAATTGAGGGAGCTGTATTTTACTAAGGTATGTAATTCCTGGCAGATGAATCACAGCCCTTTTGTCAGTATTGACTTATCCCAGTAATTTTCAACATTGGCAACTTTAAGATGTGTGGACTTTGATGCCCAGAATTCCCCAGCCAACTGGCTGGGGAATTCTGGGAGTTGAAGTCCATAAATCTTAATGCTGCCATGTTTGAAAACTAGTGACTTAAGCCAACTCCTAACTTGTCAATTCACTGATTTCTTGGATTAACACCATTTTGGAATATCTGGCATTTAGGCCAGAAACTAAACATTGGTTTAGTATGAATTTTGCAGCTCAAGTGGGTAAAAATGAGAATAATGATCAGCAAATCCCTCCTTTCCTCATTGCCCCAGATATCCTAAGGGATGGTTATCAGTATTGGCTTGGCAGGAGGCAATGGCTCTGAAAGGAATGAAAAGAGCCAATTCCCCAATCCAATTTGTGGGATTTACATTGAATTTGGTCTGAATGAGAAATTCAATGAACTTTCAGAGCGTCAGCTCATCTTCCCGCTGAATGGCTGGCTCGCCTAATGACCAGGACTTATACTCTCTGTAGTAGTTTTAAATCTGTTAATTTTTGCACTGAAGCTCAGGTTTAATGAGTATAATTCCAATTGTCCCTTTTGTGAAAGGACATAACAACAGTTGGAGCAGGGAAACCAAAATGATTTTAGTTGGAACACCTCCTGTGCGAAAATTAAAGAGGGGACACCCTATGCATAACTATTAGTTGTACATTCCACTGGGTTTATTACTACCTATTTAAAATGTACTGGGTTGTAACCAGTGGCAGCCTTAGGTGCCCAGTAGAACAGATGGTCCTCACAGGGGTGACATCAAAAAGGCAAACTTGGCAACTTGGCAATTCCACATATATGGGAAAATAAAATTTATTGCCTTGCAAATTAGCATTGCCATATTTTAATACGGGGGTGGGGGGAAGTCCTTGAAAATATCTGAAAGAGTAAAAGTGTTAAAAAAATAAGGGTTAACAATGTAAACATAATGCAAGCAAATCCAGAAAAATACCAAAATAACTTAGGAAATTATTTTACACAACCCCAAAACAAGAGAGAAGCTATCTGATCTCCTTTCTATCTTTTCATCTGTCCATCCTTCCATCCCCATTATCAATTATTTATTTTCTCCTTTAAAAAAAAGCTTTTTCTTGGTAACTGACTTACTGTAGCTGCTAGGAGTATTGGTCTTTGACATAGTCTCTTTTGTAGTAGTTTGAGGCCAAAGTCAACAACACACAATACCTGGAATTATTTTTATGTGTATGGCAAAAGGCTTCGAGGAGACTAGTTGTAGCAAGTTTTCATGAAATTGGCTACGTACCTTGTGCTCCCAATTCCCTTTGGTGGAATAGAAAAAAAAGTACTAGTATTACAGTATCCCCTTGTATAAAAATGGAAGAAAAACCATGCAGCCAATATAAAAGAATGGATTTTTATTAGTCAATGATCAAAATGATTTTCTGTTTATCTGTCTCTCATAACTGACTTCTTTAGTTTACTAACTTTTAAACAGTTCAAGGTGGCATATAAAAAATTGCCTCTTCTGCTCTTCCCCACAACAGTAATAATATGAGTTCAGTTATGCTAAGAGAGAATGAATGACCTTAGCCAGCCAGACATCTTCCATGCTTCTTGTACGAATTTCCTAGAATTTAAAGCTTCCTGTGACATTCTCTGTTTTTCTCCTTGTCTCTCTGTCTCTGTCTCTCCCTCCCCCTCTCCCCCTCTCTCTGTCTTTCTCGCTGTGTATCTGTGTCTCTGTGTCTTTCTGTTTCTGCTTGTGTGTCTCCCCCCGCCTTCCTATGCGTGCATCAGTGGTGGGTTTCACATTTTTAGAACCTCTTCTGTAGGTGTGGCCTGCTTTGTGGGAGTGGCTTTCCAGCCATGTGACCGCATGGGAGTGGCTTGCCGGCCATGCGACTGGGTGGGAGTGGCTTACCAGTCATGTTACTGGGTGGGTGTGGCCAACTTGTAAAATGTGGTGAAACTTACTTAACAACACTCTTGCTTAGCAACCAAAATGTTGGCTCAGAAACTCTGGCATTTGAAGCAGGCAAGGCTTAAACCTGTCAAGTTACAAGACCCTTGCACCCCTAACCCTTTAGAAAAAAACAACCCAGGGGTGTTCAAACTTGACAGGTTTAAGACTTGTGGACTTCAACTCCCAGAATTCCTCCTCTCGCTCTTCATCTTGATGATGTGTGGACGGGCAGGGGGAGGGAGCTGGAACCGGTTTTAAATGGCACTGTAGATTTGTGGAACCTCTTCTATAGAAGAGGTTAGAACTGGTAGAAACCCACCCTTGGTGTACATGCTCTATAGTTGTGAGGGTGAACCTGTGGCATGCAGAGCCATATTTGGTGGCATGCCAGCCATCATCTGATTTTTTGCCCTTCCAGGGGGGCAGGGCAGATTGTTGTCACCCTCCCCAGGCTTCAGGAAAGCCTCCAGAGGCTGGGGAGAGTGAAAAACAGCCTCAACAGGCCAACCAGAAGTTTGGGAACAATCCGTTTCCGGCTTCCGGAGGGCCTCTGGGGGAGGCTGTTTTCACCATCCCCAGAGTTCAGGAAAGCACATGCATGCACGGGAGAGGTCGCACGTACATGTGTAGATGAGTGGGGAGATTAAGTGGGCACGTATGTGCGATGGTGCATGTAGAATATTAGTAAAAACTCCTAAAGGGCCAGCAACAGCCTATGCTGCGCCCTGATTGGCTGGGACGCAGCATAGCCTGTTGCTAGCCAGCTAACGCATTCTGATTGGCCGGGGTACTGCGTCAGCAGTTGCTGGACAGTACCCGGCTCCCTATTGGTTCCCCGTTTTAAAAACCGCATATAAATACCTTGGCGCGGATTCTGCTTCTTTGAATCGCTGTCATCTGTTCGTTCTTCAATAAACCTTTGCTGTTTGGAAGTCCTGGCTCTCGTGTCTTCTGTCCACCTTCAATCTTCAATAGTGCGCCCGTGCGATTTTGGCATGCCGTAAGAAAAAGATTCGCCATCACTGTTCTATGGCTATATTTATAAACAAACTAATGTTATGGAAACTAATCCATGGTTTGAAAAAAACATGCAAACCTGAGGATCCGTGAGCAGTATTGATCCACTCAGCTGAGAAAAGGTTTCTAGTCATATGCTAGAATTGAAGACCGAACTTTATCTCTACAAAATAATCCCTATTATATTCTTTTTAAAAATGTTACATTTTAGGTCTGTGTGAATTGGTCCTGATATATTTGGAATTGGAGATTCTAAAAGGATGTGCTTTTATTTGAGTTGGTAGTGAGATATTGCATTTTTATATTGAGATCTGAGTTTAAACTGCTCTGATTTAAACTGTTTCAAGATTTGACTAAGGAAATTTTTTTTGTATAGACTATGAAACTACTCCAATTTTTGACAAAATGGGATAAAAATGGGAATGTAATGGTATAACCTGCCAAGTTTCTGTTGAATATCTTCAAGGATTTTGCATTAATATTGTTTTGAAATATTCCCTCTGTACAGTAAAGTATAAATAAAGGGCAGCATATCCATGTCCATATTGCCCCTGGGGAATAGAGAACCTGGTCGAATCAACTCCCAAATGGCCCAGTTTAAAAAGATAAATGTGCAAAACTTATTTTTCAAGGCAAATTCCTATTTTCCATTTGTTTTTCTGGAGTGGCAGAAAAGGAAGAATGGAAGGATACTGAAGAATTACCATTTATTTAGTTTGTTACCCATGTACAAGGTAAGAATAAACATGAATAAGAACACAGGAATTGGGTACAAATAAATGGGTACATTAGGAGAGGGATGTTAGGCACGCTGGTGCACTTATGCACATCCATTGCTTTGCTTCTTTTTAATAGTGTGCTTTGCTTGTCTCTGATAATTGGAATTTCTGCAATGGGAGGATAGGCATGTTGAGCCTCTCCTCAGAAGATTCTTTCATCCCTAGAGGACTTAGTTGTGCCAGAGATTTTGAAAACCAGAAATGTTTTATGTTAGTTTAGTACTAACAGCAGCATCAGGATGACACGAAAGAAGTGGTATTCATAGATGACATTCTTATTAAGAACAACAAATGCTTAGAAGAGCACCAGTAAGTATGGATGTCATTCATTCATCGAGTCATTGATTCATTCATGTTGGAAACTTAAATCATGTTTTAAAAGGGGTTAATAAGAGAGGGTACAGATGGAGCAGCATGGTGGCCTAGAGGTGGAGCTCTCACCTCATAACCAGGAGGCTGTGAGTTCGATCCTAGGTAGCAGCTATTATTTCTCTCTTTGGGAACAAAGAGAAAATTTCTGCTGTGAACTCTGCATAGGTGCCAGGAAGGGCATCTGGCCAGTAAACGCTCAGCTCCATTCAGTCTCCCCAACTCCATCCCAATTCAAGGGATTACAGGGTCATTGAAAGAAAGTAAAAGAGGGTACAGGTCGAAGAGATTTGTCAATGTGCTCAGAATACAGAATACCAAGTTAGATTTCCAGTTGTGTTGCCAGATCACCATGGAAGCACCACAATTCTTTTAAGAAGAAACAGCAGCATTAACGCTTGCAGTTGGATGACTTAGAAAACTAGAGACCAGAGGAAACAAGTAAAGCCACAAGCAATGGTATCCTTTTAACCCCCAGAGAGGTCTGATAGGCACACAGTTTAATGAGCTGATAAATCTTATTGACCGTCTACTTGTGTCAATGTCAGGGACTCCCACACGGTTCCACCACAAAACCGCGTTCGACTAAAGGGCGCTCGACGAAACCGCGTAGCTGACATCATCACAGCGCGACAACAGCGCGGAGAAAAAAGCACACTGTAAACGCTAAACCTAAAATTAACCCCTAAACCTAAACCTAACCCCCTTAAACCTAATCCTAACCCTAACCCTAACCCTAACCCTAACCCTAACCCTAACCCTAACCCTAAACCTAACCCTAAACCTAACCCTTAACCTAACCCTAAACCTAACCCTAAACCTAACCCATAACCTAACGCTAAACCTAATCCTAACCCTTAACCTAACCCTAACCCTAACCCTAACCCTAACCCTAACCCTAACCCTAACCCTAACCCTAACCCTAACCCTAACCCTAACCCTAACCCTAACCCTAACCCTAACCCTAACCCTAACCCTAACCCTAACCCTAACCCTAACCCTAACCCTAACCCTAACCCTAACCCTAACCCTAACCCTTAACCTAACCCTAACCCTAACCCTAACCCTAACCCTAACCCTAACCCTAACCCTAACCCTAACCCTAACCCTAAATCTAACCCTAACCCTAACCCTAACCCTAACCCTTAACCTAACCCTAACCCTAACCCTAAACCTAACCCTAAACCTAACCCTTACCTTAACTTGAATCGGCTTGCTTTCAAAGCGCTATTTAAAGCGCCCTTCTTTCTCCGTGCTCGCTGTTGTCGCCCTGTTGATGACGTCAGCGACACGGTTTAATTGGGCGCGGCTTAGTCGAGCGCGGTTTTGTTGTCCCATGCTCCCACACCACTCATCCTGCTGCATTTTTGATACATGGAAATGAATTTGCAATATTTTATGTGATTTGGGACAGCCACAAAAACAAAAAGTCAAAAGACTATGACACCACTGAAGGACTGTGTGCATTTCCACATCCCCTGATTCAAACTCAATTTAAGAACTTGCTTCAGTGATGTGATTTGCTCAAAGCATCATCAAACCGAAGCACTCCTTCAAAATTTTGAGCTGCCCTATTAAATTGCATTATCATCACACACATCTAAATTGCTCACAAAGTTATGTTCTTCAGGCTCATAATCAACGGCTGCATGCTTTAAATTTACATTGACTTTTTTTTTTTTAAAAAAAATTCAAATTTACTCAGGGTAAATTTACTTTAAATTTGCTTAGGGTGAAAATGCTCATATTTGAAAATGGTTGAAATATTCACACCGTGTGATCTGTGTAGAATTGGCTGAGGTAAAATGAGTTTATAGTTTGAGAAGAATTTGTGCCTCACTTTATAATTTGTACACAACACCCCTCCCATTTAGCAATAGCAGTTAGACTTATATACCGCTTCATAGGGCTTTCAGCCCTCTCTAAGCGGTTTACAGAGTCAGCATATCGCCCCCGACAACAATCCGGGTCCTCATTTCACCCACCTCGGAAGGATGGAAGGCTGAGTCAACCTTGAGCCGGTGAGATTTGAACCGCCGAACTGCAGATAGCAGTCAGCTGAAGTGGCCTGCAGTACTGCACTCTACCCACTGCGCCACCTCGGCTCCTTAATTATGCACACGTTAATAACACTGTCTGAGGACTGCTACAAAAGGAAGAATGTAAAAGTTCGCTCAATCATCAGGGGTGGGTTCCTGCTGGCATTACTGCTGGTTCAGTGTGTGTGCAATTTTGGTGCATGAGCCAGACGCACACCCCATGCACAGTTGCCCAAACATAGATCTGCAGATGTGCAGAACATTTTAAAAAAAGAGAGGGGAAACATGCTATCCTGACCAGAGAATCGATTTGGAGGCATGACAAGCCTGGGTCGCTGCCGGTTCCAGTGACCCAGGCCAGAAAACCACTACCGGTTCAGCCAAACCAGTCTGAACCAATATGAACCTACCTCTGCATCTCATGCTCTTGGGCATTTCAAAGCCTGTATTGTATTTTATATATGTCATTTGTTTTTAATTGCAAATAAATGGTTTTTCTATCGCTTCAGCAGCAACTCTGGTAGGTATGCGCCGAGGTGGCGCAGTGGTTAAATGCAGCACTGCAGGCTACTTCAGCTGACTGCAGTTCTGCAGTTCGGCTGTTCAAATCTCACCGGCTCAGGGTTGACTCAGCCTTCCATCCTTCCGAGGTGGGTAAAATGAGGACCCGGATTGTTGTTGGGGGCAAATATGCTGACTCTGTAAACCGCTTAGAGAGGGCTGAAAGCCCTATGAAGCGGTATATAAGTCTAACTGCTATTGCTATTGCCATTTTCTTCTGTTGAATGTCTATAACTGTGTGTTGATTTGGTCAGTGAAGTATAGGCAATGTCCCCAGTGCTTACTGCAGTGGTTCCCAAACTTGGCAACTTTAAGACTTGTGGACTTCAACTCCCAGAATTCTCCAGCCAGCTCTGAGAATTCTGGGAGTTGAAGTCCACAAGTCTTAAAGTTGCCAAGTTTGGGAACCACTGGCTTACTGTAATCAAATGGAGCCTTCTTACTCAGCAAATTAAGAGGGTCTACCAAGTTTTTTGTTTGGTTTTGCTTTGCTGTATGTTGTTTTAAGTGCAGAAAAAAACATACACAAACTACAAGTGTCCTCATGATGTGATTCAGAGGTAGTTTCCTACAGGTTCAGCCCGGTTCGGCCAAACTGGTAGTGGTATGCCGGCCTGGGTCTCAGAACCAGCAGCGACCCAGGCTGGCCGCGCCCCCAAACTGGTTCCCCTATCGCCGCCATCACCTTCCTTTTTTTTTTTTTGAGTTCTGAGCATGCGCAGAACAATTTCCATTGAAATACACATGCTTGTGCCTGAGCGAACTGGCAGTAACTTCGGCTGAAACCCACCCCTGATGTGATTGTGTGAAGGCAATTGAGCAACGTGTACAAGTACAGATTTAAAATAATAGCTTTGCATGGCCAATCTTTATCTGCACACAGCATCAACTAGAGAGGAATCATGAGAAAATATATGAGATAAGTTTTTAATAGAATAGAACAGAACAGAACAGAGCAGAACAGAACAGCAGCAAACCAAACTAAGAGCCGAGGTGGCGCAGTGGTTAGGGTACAGTACTGCAGGCCACTTCAGCTGACTGCAGTTCTGCAGTTCGGCAGTTCAAATCTCACTGGCTCAAGGTTGACTCAGCCTTCCATCCTTCCGAGGTGGGTGAAATGAGGACCCAGACTGTGGGGGCGATATGCTGACTCAATTTGCTAAAAATCTGTAAACCATTTAGAGAGGGCTGAAAGCCCTATGAAGCGGTATATAAGTCTAATAAATAAATAAATAAATAAATAAATAAATAAATAAATAAATAATAAATAAATAAATAAATAAATAAATCGAATCGAATCGAATCGAATCGAATCGAATCGAATCGAGCCGAGCCGAGCCGAGCCGAGCCGAGCCGAACCGAACCGAACCGAACCGAACCGAACCGAACCAAACCAAACCAAACCAAACCAAACCAAACCAAACCAAACCAAACCAAACCGAACTGAACACTGCATGCAGTTTTGGTCACCACACTATAAAAAAAGATGTTGCAGTGTTCCAATATTTGAGGGGCTGCCACAGAGAGGAGGGGGTCAAGCTATTTTGCAAGGTGCCTGAAGACAATGAATAATGGATGGAAGCTGATCAAGGAGTGATTCAACCTAGAAAGAAGGATTAATCTCTAATAGTGAGAACAATCAATCAATGGAACAGAAGTTGCCTTCAGAAGTTGTGGGAGCTTCATCACTGGAAGCTTTCAAGAAGAGACTGGGCTGCCATCTGTCAGAAATGGTGTAGGGTCTCTTGCTTGGGCAGGGGGTTGGACTAGATGACCTACAAGGTATCTTCCCTCTCTTGGTATATTGTAATCAGAATAGCTTTATTGGACAAGTGTGATTGGACACACAAAGAATTTGTCTCCAGTGCAGAAGCTCTCAATGTACATACAAACCGCAAAGTAATATAATAATAAGATATCAGTCAGAGAAGGTAGTAGAAAAGATGAGAAGGATAATAATAGAATGAATCTTAGAGTGAGTAGAATGAAATGAAAAGCAAAACAAAAGAACTTATATTCTGGCATTTGGCGAATGCAACACTATCCATATTTTCAGGTTCCGGTTATTATAATAAAATAGCCAACTTCAGTTATTTAATTAACTATTGCATTTTGAATGCCAGGAGGGTGTGTGTGTGTGTGTGTGTGTGTGTGTGAGAGAGAGAGAGAGAGAGAGAGAGAAGATATTTAAGACATGTAAAATTTACCAATTGCAAGCTATGTCTGCTTCCAGGTTAGATCTGGTGAATATTTCATCAAAATTTTAATAAAAGTCAGTTGTTCAATCTGGGATTTTTGTCCAAGGGCAGCCAAGCAGAAAATCCACCAATCCTTAGTGAAGTCACCCTTAGGATTTACAAAGACTTAATTTTTTTCCAAGAAATGAGATCTATATTTCTGGAATATGAAATAATGTAAGTATAAAAAAGATGGGAAGGGCAACAATATTCATTGTCCCCTTCTCAAGAACATTTCTTTACAGCAAACTTTCAAAGAATCTAGAGAATAGTTGATAACTCCATTCAGCTATTAACTTTTCTCAACCTCTCATTCTTAGTGAAATAAATATAGAATATATATTTAATAATAATTCATGCTATGTTTCTTGAAGTACGCCAAACAAATAGATGTGTTTATTTGGGTACCTCTGTGTTTGTGAGTGGAAGCAAATCAGTAGCAATAGCAATAGCAATAGCAGTAGACTTATATACCGCTTCATAGGGCTTTCAGCCCTCTCTAAGCGGTTTACAGAGAGTCAGCATATTGCCCCCAACAATCTGGGTCCTCATTTTACCCACCTCGGAAGGATGGAAGGCTGAGTCAACCCTGAGCTGGTGAGATTTGAACCGCTGAACTGCTGATCTAGCAGTAGCCTGCAGTGCTGCATTTAACCACTGCGCCACCTTGGCTCTTTCAGTACCTGAAAGAGACTCACAGTAAAATAAAGGTAAAGGTAAAGGTTCCGCTAGTACTTTAATATTTATTTGATTGACCTCCAGAAACCTATTGAATGTACTTATAATTAGGACTAGGCACTGCTTCCATGATAATGTGTAAATAGCAATAGCAATAGCAGTAGACTTATATACCACTTCATAGGGCTTTCAGCCCTCTCTAAGCGGTTTACAGAGAGTCAGCATATTGCCCCCAAACAATCTGGGTCCTCATTTTACCCACCTCGGAAGGATGGAAGGCTGAGTCAACCCTGAGCTGGTGAGATTTGAACCGCTGAACTGCTGATCTAGCAGTAGCCTGCAGTGCTGCATTTAACCACTGTGCCACCTTGGCTCTTTCAGTACCTGAAAGAGACTCACAGTAAAATAAAGGTAAAGGTTCCGCTAGTACTTTAATATTTATTTGATTGACCTCCAGAAACCTATTGAATGTACTTATAATTAGGACTAGGCACTGCTTCCACGATAATGTGTAAAGGTAAGCAGGAAACGCTGTTTTATTTTATTAATTTTTTTATTAATTTTCTCCCTGTCCACCAATAAATCTCTATGCATGTTGACTAGTACAGATAGAAGAATGCTAAATCCTTTAAAGGCTAACTTTTCTTTCTATAAAATCTTGGACCTTTTGTGCACAAATCTGTAATGAATGAAAATTGTCTTGACTGAAAACTATGAATTAGACTTCACTAAGGGAAATAGTAATGGAAAACAGTAACAAGACGCAAAGTCTTTCCACCTCACCACCAGTTTTCTTTGTGCTGCAAGGCGTTTTTTCACAATTTATTGTATTACCAGAAAAAAAAATATTGATCTACAATTTGTGTTTCGGGCATAAGCTTCCTTAGGGGGAAAATAGTTTAATTAGACTTCTAGTGACCATTGTTCTCCATGGTTTATGTGTAAAGATCATTGTCTAAAGTGCTTTGGAGAGACAGTATTGATGTTACACTCTAGATACATCAAATGAAAAATATAAAGATTTTCAAGTTTTTTTCAAGTTTGATTGGCATGAACTAGAGACTCCAAAAGGGGGCAGAGAAGGCTCTCCCCCGGGGAATCGCCAGCCGACATTGGCTGGCAGATGGAATCCAGAGGAGACCTAACCTGTGCGATCTAATTGGTCTGAGAGAGGCAATCGGCAGGAGGCGGTCTCTCAGGTACCCAGGTCCGATGCCATGTAGGGCTTTATAGGTAGCGACCAGCACCTTGAAGTGGATTCGGAGACTAATAGGTAGCCAGTGCAGCTCACGGAGGATAGGTGTAACGTGGGTGTACCTTGGTGCACCCACAATCGCTTGCACGGCTGCATTCTGGACTAATTGGAGTCTTCGAACACTCTTCAAGGGCAGCCCCATGTAGAGCGCATTACAATAATCCAGTCTTGAGGTCACAAGGGCGTGAGTGACTGTCTGAAGGGCCTCCCAATCCAGGTAGGGTCGCAATTGGTGCACCAGGCGGACCTGGGCAAAGATCCCCCTGGTCACAGCCGACAGATGGTGTTCTAAAGTCAGCTGTGGGTCCAGGAGGAATAGATACAATCCAGCAAAAGTGGATGAACTGCTGATTTGATTTCCAAGAGTTATGCTGTTGCTCAAATCTTTCCTACATTGATAGTGTTATGGAATAATAATTCCATTCTCAGTGGGTAAATGAAGCCAACAGACAAAGTTCATTTATCACTTGGCTCCCTATTTCAAAATTGTGACTATTCATTTCTTTATCTTAGAATTTTCCACCTTGTGTACTAATGTATTACCTTTTTTCTTTGCAAGTAACTTGTTCACTAAGGGAGCATGGATATGACCTTTTATCTATCTATCTATCTATCTATCTATCTATCTATCTATCTATCTATCTATCTATCTATCTATCTATCATCTATCTATCTATCTATCTATCTATCTATCTATTCAATTGAATGAATTACTAAAGAAATTTGAGAAAATGCTTCATTTCATGGAAAATAAATGAAATGAGTGTGAACTCACAACTCAAACTCACAGGCATGATTTAATAGGTATAGTTGAGATTCAATAGAATGGTTCCCATGATTGCAATATAATAATGGGAAGACATAATTTGTTTTTTTTTTAAAAAACTAGGAATAAGATAAAGGAAAGAGTTGGATTGCTTGTTCTAATAATTTTCCCCTGCTCAGAAATTCAAGTCAATACATTTAATACTGTAGAAAGCACATGGTTTAAAATAACTGGTGAACAAATAACAGCAAATTTAATGTCTGCTCTCATGCAGGAAGAACTGGACGATGCTTTCTGAAACCAAATATCTTCCTTACATTAGGGATTTTAATTATCCTGATATTTATTGAGAAACAAATTCTGCCAGACATGGTTCTTCCAGGAAATTTCTGACTTGGCTTGCTATCAATTTTTTCTCCATCAGAGATGGGAGAAAGGCCCAAGAGGATCACCCAAGAGGAAAGAGCAGGAACATTAGGTCAAAGATCTCATTTAATGCTGAAGTTATTGATTTTAAGGGGAAATAAAGCGGAGGATAGCCAAACATGTACGATATCTTCGACTAAAAAAAAAGAGTTTAGAAAACAGTGGAAAGTAAATTTACTTAGCCAAAGAAGATACATAGTAAGAAATTGAAGCTAAGAATGGCATAGCATAGCATAGCATAGCATAGCATAGCATAGCATAGCATAGCATAGCATAGCATAGCATAGCATAGAGCTGGAGGGAATCTTGGAGGTCTTCTAGTCCAATCCCCTGCTTAAGCAGAAAACCCTACACCACTTCAGACAAATGGTTATCCAGCTTCTTCTTTAAAATTTCCAGTGTTGGAGCATTCACAACTTCTGGAGGCAAGTTGAGAATGACAAAAATATTCCTAAGGAAAACAATACCAAAACATGCATTTATTCATAATCCCAATGAATTGCAAAAAGGGAACAGCAGTAGCTGTACACAAACTTAATAAAGTTCTGCCAACAAAAAGGGACAAAGGAAAAAGAAAGAAAGAAAGAAGAAAGAAAGAAGAAAGAAAGAAGAAAGAAAAATGAAGGAAAGAAAAAAGAAAAAAGAAAGATAGAAAAAGTAATAAAGAAAGAAAGAAGAAAGAAAAATGAAGGAAAGAAAGAAGAAAAAAGAAAGATAGAAAAAGTAATAAAGAAAGAAAGAAGGAAGAAAAGAAGGAAGACAGACAGAAAGAAAGAAAAAAGAAAGAAAAAGAAAGAAGAAAGGAAGACAGACAGAAAGAAAGAAAAAAGAAAGAAAGAAAGAAAGAAAGAAAGAAGAAGAAAGAAGAAAGAAGAAAGAAGAAAGAAAAAGAATGAAAGAAAGAAAAAAGGAAGAAAGAAAAAGAAAGAAAAAAGAACAAAAGAAAGAAAAAAGGAAGGAAGACAGACAGGCAGAAAGAAAGAGAGAGAGAGAGAGAGATAAGAACAGATAATGGAATAATGTTTTACCTATACTTTTACACTCAATTTGATTTTACATGCTCTCTCTTCACTGGAGGGTCAGTTTTTATCAGTTTTGTATTATTTCCCTGTTCTATGTTATTTAATGAACTATTTTCAATCAAAGGTCACCTGTGCGTTGCATAGCATGCACAGCAGGGAATACCAGCCCTTTGACTTGATGAGAAAGTCCCCAAGTCTTTTCCTTTCCTCCCTGGGAAAACAGAATGGCTGGGTCTGCTCTCCACTCAACCTTCTTTACAGGGAAGGAAGTGCTGGTGACAGATTGAGTTATGAAAAGGTGAAAGAGCTACTTTATCATTCAGAGTTTTTCTTAAAATTCCCCACAAGGAACTGGGCAAAACTCCCTCTCCTAGAAATAGAAATAAAACTTTAAAAAGGAGAGGTTAAAAAAATGAGCTAAAAGAAACACTGTGAATTTTAGCAGCAAAAACCAATGCACAGGTACGGACAGGGGCCGGCTTCAAAAATTTCAGCAACAGGCTCTCTGCCTGGTTGCTGGGTGGGCCTGGCCATGGTAGGTGTGGCCTACTCAGCCTCCTACACCACGACACACACACACACACACACACACACACACACACACACACACACACACACACACACATTTTTTCCCTCCCAAAGCCTCCATGTGGGCCCTGCACTTACCTGGGATCCAAAATGGGCTGTGTGGAGACTCCTGGGAGGGGCAGGGTGGGTGGGAGCAGAGCCTGCCATGGGTGGGATATGGAGGTTCTCCGAACTGGCCATAACATTACCCGTGGCACAACAAAACCGCGCTTGACTAAAGCACGCCCGATTAAATCGCGTCGCTGACGTCATCAACAGGGCGACAACAGCGAGCGCGGAGAAAGAAGGGTGCTTTAAATAGCGCTTTAAAAGCAAGCCAATTCAAGTTAAGGTAAGGGTTAGGTTTAGGGTTAGGTTTAGGGTTAGGTTAAGGGTTAGGGTTAGGGTTAGGTTTAGGGTTAGGTTAAGGGTTAGGATTAGGTTTAGGGTTAGGTTAAGGGTTAGGGTTAGGGTTAGGGTTAGGGTTAGGGTTAGGGTTAGGGTTAGGTTAAGGGTTAGGGTTAGGGTTAGGGTTAGGTTTAGGGTTAGGTTTAGGGGGGTTAGGTTTAGGTTTAGGGGTTAATTTTAGGTTTAGCATTTACAGCGTGCTTCTGTCTCCGCGCTGTTGTCGCCCTGTGATGACGTCAGCTATGCGGTTTCATCGAGCGCGCTTTAGTCGAACACGGTTTTGTGGTGGAACCAACATTATCTATGTTCTCCCAAACCCAGGCAAACCCATAGCAGCCCACCCCTGAGTATGGAATGTGGGATCCTGGATTGATGGTTGCACTTGCAGAAAAAAATAATTTAGAATAATAGTTAGATGTAAGTTGATTAAGACCCTGTAATGTGATATGGCTGTGTGTGTGTTGGAGAAAGCATCAATTGTTATAATTCTAGGTTGCATCAACAGAAGTACAGCTTCTAGATCAGGGGTGTCAAACATGTGCAGGCCACGCCCACCCCAGCTCTGCGAAGGGCAAAAAGTCATGATACATCATGTGACAGCAAAGTAACCACACAAGTTTGACACCCGTGTTCTAAATAGTGGGAAGTATAGCTCTACTACAGCAGACTCTAGGTTGCTACTCAATCAAATCAAAAGGACTCTTGGTAGCTCACAAGTAAAATATGTATTAAAAAAATTAATCAATAAGAGACAAAAATGAAGCAATAAAAGATGATAAGAACTAGGCAAGAATGAAGAGAAAGAAGAAACCAACACATATAATCCAAAGACATTTCACACACCCTTGCAAAAAGCTTGATAAAGAGTTGTTCTGATGAATGGAGTAACATTTGACCTATAGGGTTCAATATAGGGAATCAAAATAAATCTGTCTCATTTTTCCTTTCACCAAACAGAAAGAAAGAAAGAAAGAAAGAGAAAAAAGGAAGGAAGAAAAGAGGAAGGAAGAAAAAAGGAAGGAAGAAAAAAGGAAGGAAGAAAAAGAGAGAAAAAGAGAGAGAGAAAGTAAGAAAGAAAGAAAGGGAGAAAAGGAAGGAAGAAAAAAGGAAGGAAGAAAAAGAGAGAAAAAGAGAGAGACAGAGAAAGTAAGAAAGAAACAAATGGAGAGAAGGAAGGAAGAAAAATAGAGAGAGAAAAAGAAAGAAAAAAGAATGAAAAAGAGAAGAAAGGAAAAAAGAATGTATTTTTGTTTCTAACATCAGTATTAGGAGGAGGATGTGTAACAGTGGTGGGTTCTGGCCAGTACGCCCCGGTACAGCACCGTTCCAGTCGGTATGCCCCAGCAGGCACCATTCTGGTACTGGGCTTTGGAGGGCCCGTGACCCGACTAAACCGCGTCGCTGACGTCATCAACAGGGCGACAACAGCCAGCGCGGAGAAAGAAGGGTGCTTTAAATAGCGCTTTGAAAGCAAGCCGATTCAACGTAAGGTAAGGGTTAGGGTTAGGGTTAGCTTTAGGGTTAGCTTTAGGGTTAGGTTAAGGGTTAGGGTTAGGTTTAGGGTTAGGTTAAGGGTTAGGGTTAGGTTTAGGGTTAGGTTAAGGGTTCGGATTAGGTTTAGGGTTAGGTTAAGGGTTAGGTTTAGGGTTAGGTTTAGGGTTAGGTTAAGGGTGAGGTTTAGGGTTAGGTTTAGGATTAGGTTTAGGGGGGTTAGGTTTAGGTTTAGGGGTTAATTTTAGGTTTAGGGTTTACAGCGTGCTTCTGTCTCCGTGCTGTTGTCACCCTGTTGATGACATCAGCGACGCGGTTTAGTCGGACGCGGTTTAGTCGAGCGCGGTTTTGTGGTGGAACCGGAGGGCCTACCTGCCCACCCACGTTCCTTACCTGTATTTGACCCAACCAGCCATTTGCGCACAATCACGCAGTGTACGGCGACTGCACAATGCTCCGCCGAGTAGCTGGAGCGTCATGGGCGGTGGGTGCGCATGCACGCATGCATGTGGTGGACACCCGGCCCCATCACAGCGTTCCGGTTGCGACGGGATCCAGAACCCACCACTGATGTGTACGAATAAACAATAGCTTTCAATATCACTTGTTTTAAGTAGTAAAGCTTTATTTTTCCCCTTTATGAAATTGCTTAATCGTTACTCAATAAGATGCAGGCATCTAGACTTCAGAGTAGTGATTTATCTTAAGTCACTTGGCAATGCCATGTTTGTGTGCTGATAATTGGGTGATTCATGGCCTTGGGAAAATCACAGAATTTAGACTATGCACTTTATAATGTATAAAGATTAGAGTTTAGCAAGTGTTTTTCTTTTAATGGAATATAAGCACTTTCTCTCCCTTAGCAGTTCTCTTTTTTAATGGGATTACAGATGGGGCATCCCCGTATATCTATTTGTTTAAAATATGTATGGAAGGGTGGATTAGATCAGAGATTGTGGGAGATGTTCTCTATAATACAGATCCACGCTGTTCCTCCATTTTATCTTCAAAAGAGAATTGGCTTTAGGGAACTGTAAAGCAAAGAGCATCTCCTGACATAGCGTAGCCATTGTTTTAAGATAAGAAAAGAGCAGAAACAGCAATACTAAAGTAAAAAAATGAATCTGAGTGGGTGAAATTGTAGCATTGTGGCAAACCATTTCATTTGCCCGGTCTCAGATTCTAGTTTTTTTCAGGCTGTTGGTCTAGAAAAGCTTCTACTTGAAAACTTGGAAAACAGTGGCAAAAGGGAGTATCTCAGGCTAATGGGAGTAGCAGTACAATTTAGAGCAGTGTTTCTCAACCTTGGCAACTTGAAAATGTCTGGACTTCAACTCCCAGAATTCTGGCTGGGGAATGCTGGCTGGGGAATTCTGGGAGTTGAAGTCCAGACATCTTCAAGTTGCCAAGATTGAGAAACACTGATTTAGAGTAATGTAATTAGAGTAATAGCAATTAGAGTACAATTGCTAATCTACTGCTCAGGGAAGTTCTGTCTATATATGGTCAAATCCTGGGCGTCGTTGGGTAAGGCACATCTAGAGCGAACTATCAGGATGTTATGTTATGAACTATCAGGATGTTATGGAGTTTGTTTTTTCCTGTGTGGTTCAGTGTGGCTGCGCATGCCCTGTTATGCACTGGGCCATGGGTGACCGCCACACCTACACAAGGAGTTATATGACAACAGGTAAGGCCACAGTTGGAATACTGCAGTCAGTTTTGGTCGCCACGATGTAAAAAAGATGTTGAGACTTTAGAAAGAGTGCAGAGAAGAGCAACAAAGATGATTAGGGGACTGGAGGCTAAAACTTATGAAGAATGATTGCAGGAACTGGGTATGTCTAGTTCAGTGTTTCTCAACCTTGGCAACTTGAAGATGTCCGGACTTCAACTTCCAGAATTCCCCAGCCAGCGAATGCTGGCTGGGGAATTCTGGGAGTTGAAGTCCAGACATCTTCAAGTTGCCAAGGTTGAGAAACACTGATTTAGAGTAATGTGACGGATTAACAAAAATTGCCTACATTATCTTTCAGTTTGTGGAGACAGTGCATATTACATTCATTTCTAATTTTCATGACCTATACCAGCCATGGCGAACCTTTTTTGGATCGCGTGCCATAAGGGGGGGAGCGCAGGGGGGTTCCTGCGTGGGAGTGCCACACATTCATAATGCAATGCGCAACCCCCTCAGTGCACATGCACGCATGAGAGGCGCTCCCCCCATTCTTTGCATGCTTTTTTCACCCTCCCCAGGCTCCAGAGTCTTTATAGGAGCCTGGGGAGGGTGGAAAAAGCATCCCCCGCCTTCCCGGAGGCCCTCCAGAGGCTTCAGAGACCTCCAGGAGGCTTCTGTGAAGCCTCCGAGGGGCAAAAAATGACCTTAGGAGCAAACCGGAAGTCACTTCCGGTTTGCTTGTAGGGCCGGTTTAAGCCCTCTGGAGGCTTCAAGGAAGCCTCCTGAAGTTCCCTGAAGCCTCCGGAGGGCTTAAACTGACCCTACAAACAAACAGGAAGTGACTTCCGGTTTGCTTGTAAGGTCGTTTTTAGTCCTCTGGCGGCTTCAGGGAAGCCTCCTGAAGGTCCCTGAAGCCTCCAGAGGATTTAAACCAACTCTACGAGCAAACCGGAAGTCCGTTTCCGAACTTCCGGTTTGCCCATAAGGCCAGGTTTTTGCACACCGGAGGTTTCAGGGAAATTCCCGAAGCCTCCAGAGGGCCTCCAGGAGGGTTGGGGGTGGGGGGAGGCTCTTTTCGCCCTCCCCAGGCTCCTATAAAGCCCCTGGAGCCTGGGGAGAGCGAAAAATGCCTTTAAAAAAGGCTGAACTCAGCTGGCCAGCGCGTGCATGCATGGTGGCCAGCTGACAGGGCAACGGCTCACGTGCCTTGACAAATGGCTCCGCATGCCACCTGTGGCACATGTGACATAGGTTTGCCATCCTGGACCTATACTCTGTAAAATACAAACTATACAGACTCGGTAGTAGATAACAGAATAACAAGAGTTGGGAGGGACCTTGGAGGGCTTCCAGACCAAAACCCTACACCATTTCAGACAAATGGTTGTCCAATCTCTTTTTAAAAAACCTTGTGGAGTACCTACAATCTCTGGAGGTAAGTTGTTCCACCGATTAAGTGTTCTAACTGGCAGGAAATTTCTCCTTAGTTCTAGGCTCCTTAGTTCTCCTTGATTCGTTGCTGTCCATAGCTTCTCGTTCTGTCTTGGGAAAGAGGTTGACAGTCTCTTCTTTGTGGCAGCCCCTATGATATGTTCGTAAGGATAAACTGGGATACAAATCGACTAAATCCAATTGCACGGTCTATCTTACTAAATTCGGGTCTCCTTATGTGACTGGGTGGCTCAGTGGCTAAGACACTGAGCTTGTCGATCAGAAAGGTTGGAAGTTCGACGGTTCGAACCCTTAGTGCTGCGTAATGGAGTGAGCTCTCATTACTTGTCCCAGCTTCTGCCAACCTAGCAGTTCGAAAGCATGTAAAAATGCAAGTCGAAAAATAGGGACCACTTTGGTGGGAAGGTAACAGCGTTCCATGCGCCTTCGGCATTTAGTCATGCCAGCCACATGCCCACGGAGATGATTTTGGACAGCGCTGGCTCTTCGGCTTTGAAACAGAGATGGGTACCGGCCCCTAGAGTTGGGAATGACTAGCACATACTGTATGTGTGAGCAGAACATTTACCTTTATGTGTCTGGGAATGGTGACATTGAACAATAAACCATTGCAGAGATCCACCTCCACAAGGCCTGAATATAAACTTAACTGCTGCCCTCAAAAGAAGACCTCATATAATAGGATTAGACCAGAGGTCCTCAAATGTTTTAAACAGGGGGCTAATTCACAGTCCGTCAGACCGTTGGGGGGCTGGATTGGCTGGGTGAGTGTGGCTAGGTGGTCCTGTAACTTGGTGGGTGTGGCTAGGGAGTCATGTGACTGGGTGAGCAGGGCCAATTTAGCAGTCCATTAAACAGTACATAGAAATTAAACTGTTATGCTCCTGGGGGGTGGAAAAGAGGTTAGTGAAGGGATGCGGCTGCCTTGAGAGAGGGTCTCTCTCTCCCTCTCCCTCCCTCCGTCCCTCCCTCCCTCCTTCTAGAGGCTGGGGAGGCCAAAATGGGCCCATTTCTGGCCTCCTGAGCTTTTCCTAGCGTTCGTGCGCCGGCGGTTTGAACGCGGCTTGTGCGGCTGGCTAATTTTCCTCGCTCGTTGTCCTAGGCTCTGCGGGAATCGCTGAATCCCATCCTCGTCGCCAGTTTTGTGGATTGAAGGCGGATGGAAGACGCAAGAGCCAGGACTTCAAACAACAAGAGGTTTATTGGAGAACGGAACAGATGACAGCGATTCAAATGAACAGGAACCGCGCCAAGGTATTTATATGGGGTTTGTAAACGAGGGAACCAATAGGGAGCTGAGTACTGTCCAGCAACTGCTGACGCAGTACCTCAGCCAATCAGAGAGCGTTAGCTGGCTAGCAACAGGCTATGCTGAGTCCCAGCCAATCAGGGCGCAGCATAGGCTGTTGCTGGCCCCTTTAGTTTAAATAGAAAGAATATTCTACACCGTGCATCCTGTTTGTGGCCTTCTCAGCCTCCAGAAAGTGGGGGGGGGGGGCTGTGGGTAGGTGGGACAATGTCGGTGGGGCAGCCTTGTGGTTCCCTCATGGTGCAGATCAATGGCTTCAGCAGGCCATATATGGCTCCTGGGCCATAGTTTGAGGACCCCGTGTATTAGACCATGGTTCTCTAGCCTTTTGATTTGCCTGGGCTCCACAAGAGGAATCAGTGAAGAGTGAAGAGGAATCATCTTGGGCTATATATAACATAGTTAATGTATATAAATAACAAACTTCTGCTATTTTTAAATAAATCTTGTGGGATAGCAATAGCAATAGTTAGACTTATATACCGCTTCATAGGGCTTTCAGCCCTCTCTAAGCGGTTTACAGAGTCAGCATATCGCCCCCACCATCTGGGTCCTCATTTCACCCACCTCGGAAGGATGGAAGGCTGAGTCAACCCTGAGCCGGTGAGATTTGAACAGCCGAACTGCTGAACTGCAGTCAGCTGAAGTAGCCTGCAGTGCTGCATTTAACCACTGCGCCACCTCGGCTCGGGGATCGCATTACTAGTTGTCCATGAGGCCTATGGGCCACAGTTTGGATATGGAAGTTGTCTAGTCTGCAACTTCTATTTTTCCTTGCAACTTCTTTTCATTTTTTTTTTTTGCAAAAGTCTTCTTTATTTCATCAAATCAATATTATTGAAGTAAATGGTTGGGATGCAAATAGGATTTGGCTAGTAGAATGTAGAACTATATTTATATTGCTGCAATAGTGCCATTATAGAGTTACTTTTCCTGCGGTGGGATGACAAATGACATAATGTCTCCTCAATAGCAGGCTCTGTGCATACATACAACAGATCGACTTTAGTTAACCAGCGAAGGATATCTACTGAACATCTGCCCAAATCTGGAAAAAAATGAATCGTAGACTGTGGTGCTCGGTCGATTGCACAAGCTAATTGCTGAACAAGGTATAATGGAGCTCATTCATTCATTCATTCATTCACAAAAATATCTCACAAAGAAGTGACAATCCCTAAACTTTTTAATATGTTTACTTTTAGTTAAAGATCATCGCATTGTTGTAACTAATCTTTGCTTTTTTAGCTGAAGAGGTTCCAGGGCAGGGGTGGAATTCAGCAGGTTCTGACAGGTTCTGGAGAACTGGTAGTGGAAATATTGAGTAGTTTGGAGAACCAGCAAATACCACCTCTGGCTGGCCTCAGAGTGGGGTGGGAATGGAGATTTTGCAATATCCTTCTCCCATGAGTGGGGAGGGAACGGGGATTTTACAGTATCCTTCCCCTGCCATGCCCACCAATCCACGTCCATAGGACTGGTAGTAAAAAAAAAGAATTTCACCACTGTTCCAGGGTTACGGGGTCCATTCAGCATCAGCTGAACAGCTATTTTCTCACACAACCAAATTTATTGGCACTGCCTTCTCAACCCTACCTGAACCGGGAGGCCCTCACAACAGTCACTCGTGCCCTTGTGACCTCTAGACTGGACTACTGCAACGTGCTCTACATGGGGCAGCCCTTGAAGAGCATTCAGAGACTTCAGCTTGTCCAGAATGCAGCCGCGCAAGCGATCGTGGGTGCACCTCGGTTCACCCACGTAACACCTATCCTCCGCGAGCTGCACTGGCTGCCTATTGGTCTTCAGATACGCTTCAAGGCGCTAGTCGTCACTTATAAAGCCCTTCATGGTATTGGACCTGGGTACTTGAGAGACCGCCTGCTGCCAATTACCTCCAATAGACGGATCAGATCCCACAGATTAAGCCTCCTCTGAATTCCATCTGCTGGCCAATGCCGACTGGCGACTACCTGGAGGAGAGCCTTCTCTGTGGCTGCTCCGACCCTCTGGAACGAGCTCCCCGTGGAGATTCGAACCCTCACCACCCTCCAGGCCTTCCGCAAAGCCCTTAAAACCTGGCTGTTCCGACAGGCCTGGGGCTAAAGAGCTTTTGCCCCCTCCCTTCTCGAATGGTACGGTTGTTGTGTGTTTTTAAATTGTGTATTGTTATGTTCATCTTTTTATCCCCTGTCTGTACCCCCTTCCCTGATTTGAATTGTGAGCCGCCCTGAGTCCCCTTTGGGGAAAAGGGCGGCATATAAATGTAATAAAGAGCCAAGGTGGCGCAGTGGTTAAATGCAGCACTGCAGGCTACTGCTAGATCAGCAGGTCAGCGGTTCAAATCTCACCGGCTCAGGGTTGACTCAGCCTTCCATCCTTCCGAGGTGGGTAAAATGAGGACCCAGATTGTTGGGGGCAATATGCTGACTCTCTGTAAACCGCTTAGAGAGGCCTGAAAGGCCTATGAAGCGGTATATAAGTCTACTGCTATTGCTATATTGCTACTGCTATAAATCCAATCCAATCCAATCCAACCCCTCTCTGTCCTGGAGTTGTGGTCCTTTTAAACTAGAGGTAGGCACTGTGATCCAGGATTGGGAAAAAGGACTAATATAATTGTTTCCAGCTCCTGATTAAAATTTAGGAATCTGGGAAAAATTCAGATAGCTTCAAGTAAAAGAACATTTCCTTAGAGCAGGAGTGAGCTGATTCCTACAATATCATGGTTCTTTTCCTACCTCTTTAAGTCAGTGTTTCTCAACCTTGGCAACTTGAAGATGTCTGGACTTCAACTCCCAGAATTCCCCAGCCAGCGAATGCTGGCTGGGGAATTCTGGGAGTTGAGGTCCAGACATCTTCAAGTTGCCAAGGTTGAGAAACACTGCTTTAAGTAGCCAAAGTAGACAGAGATTTGTCTCAAATACTACAGCACTGCTTGAAAGAATGGACTCTCTGAGAGCTCCATCCTATGGAAGAGTGTCAAGGTTTCCTGACCTTGCTTTTGCATTGTTAGTTCCTGACAATAAGTCAGTAACTTGAACGGGGAGAGTTATAACTTTGGGTCATGACCAAACCTGAACAGCAATCTTTATTGGTGAAAACCTTCATAATGTATGACATATTCGCAAAGACTCTGCTAAACTTGCATTTGACAAGTCTGGTTTTTTGTACTGGAGATTGTATGTCAAATGTCATCCACTCCGAAAGGTGAAGAGAGGAATGAACACCTTGCTAAAACCGAGGGGTTTTTTTGGGGGGTGGGTGGGTGGGTGGGAGATATCATTTTGGGGCAACTTTGCAGTCAACCGGCATTTCCAAATATCCTATTGATTTACTGTCAGACTGCCAGAAGTCTTCTACAAATAGGACAGAAGAAAGAATTTATGGCTTGGTTTGACAGGTGACAGAAATACCTCTTTAAAACCTGACAAGCTAAATCATGGGGTGTTTTTTTCCGTCTGTGCTGAACAGTGATATTTCATCAATTATTATATGAAGGACTTACAGTTGCATTTTCAGTCTTTTTTTTCCTCTTATTTGTCCAGTTCAAATTGAGGGAAGGGTAGGTAACTGAATTCAAACATTTTTCGGACACTGTCTTTTACGGTAGCAGAAATGAATACACATAGACTAAAAAACAGGGCCTTGATATTAAACTAAAAACCTTGTGATATACTGTGATCAATATAAAATATTACAATATTCTCTTTGAAATTATACTGTCGTGTATTAAAGGATGTCTGGTCACCTGAATCTTATTAAAACTTTCCTATTTGTTGAAGCTCATTGCTGCAAACTTATAAACCAAATCAGGGGAACATTTTGCAACCGATGGTGCTGCAATGAAAGGGGGGAGGAAGGCGGCCCTACCGTTTCCCCAGTTTTGCAAGGAATGAGAAATGGTGCTTTAATCCGAAGCAAAGGATGACTGCAATCAGAACCGCAGAAAGAAAGAAAGAAAGATCCTTGTAGCACAAAACCCACCTTTACATAAAACGCCACGGGACGTAGGACAAATTGTTCAAAAGCGGGACTGTCCTGCCAAAAGGTAGGAAGAGAAGGGGAAGAGAGGGAAAGAGCAGAAAGACAAAGAGGATGAAGTTGATAGGCAAGAGGAAGGTGGAAGGAAGGAAGGAAGAAAAAGGGAGGGAGGGAGGAAAGAAGAAAAGATGGAACTAGAAAGGAAAGAAGAGAGGGAGGGAGGAAAGGGGAAGACAGGGAAAGAGCAGAAAGTAAGAGATAAGAGAAGGTGAAGGTAGATAGGCAGAAGGAAGGAAGAAATAGGAAGGAGGAAAGGTAAAAGAATATCAGTGCCTTGATATTAAACTAAAAACCTTGTGATATACTGTGATCAATATAAAATATTACAATATTCTCTTTGAAATTATACTGTCATGTATTAAAGGCATAGGTAAAGGTAAAGGTTCCCCTCGCACATATGTGCTAGTTGTTCCTGACTCTAGGGGGCGGTGCTCATCTCTGTTTCAAAGCTGAAGAGCTAGCGCTGTCCGAAGATGTCTCTGTGGTCATGTGGCCTGTATGACTAAATACTGAAGGCACACAGAACACTGTTACCTTCCCACCAAAGGTGGTTCCTATTTTTCTACTTGCACTTTTACATGCTTTCGAACTGCTAGGTTGGCAGAAGCTGGGACAAGTAATGGGCGCTCACTCCATTACGCGGCGCTAGGGATTCGAACTGCCAAACTGACGACCTTTCTGATCGACAAGCTCAGAGTCTTAGCCACTGAGCCACCACATCCCTTTATTAAAGGCATAGAGTTTACTATAATATATAGAGGAAATTAAGTAGGTTTTAATGTAAAGATAAAGGTAAAGGTTTACCCTGTCTAGTCATGCCTGAGTTTAGGGGCGAGTGCTCATTTCTGTTTCTTAGCTGAGGGAGTCAGAATTGTCCAAAGACAATTTTTGTGGTCACGTGACCAGCATGACTATATGCCAAGGCAGACAGAACACTGGAACCTTCCCACCAAACGTGGCACGACAAAACCGCGCTCGACTAAAGCGCGCCTGATTAAACCACGTCGCTGACGTCAACAGGGTGACAACAGCGAGCGCAGAGAAAGAAGGGCGCTTTAAATAGCGCTTTGAAAGCAAGCCGATTCAAGTTAAGGTAAGGGTTAGGTTTAGGGTTAGGTTAAGGGTTAAGGTTAGGTTTAGGGTTAGGTTAAGGGTTAGGATTAGGCTTAGGGTGAGGTTAAGGGTTAGGTTTAGGGTTGGGTTTAGGATTAGGTTTAGGGGGGTTAGGTTTAGGTTTAGGGGTTAATTTTAGGTTTAGCGTTTACAGCGTGCTTCTGTCTCCGTGCTGTTGTCACCCTGTGATGACATCAGCTACGCGGTTTTGTGGTGGAACCCCTACCAAAGTTGTACCTATTTATCTACTTGAATTTACATGCTTTCAAACTGTTAGGTAGGCAGGAGCCTTGGTAAGTAATGGGAGCTCACCCCATCACACGGGTTTCAGGTCTCAAATCCAGGCTGTCAGAATTCCAGCTGACAAGATCAGGCTTTAATGTAATATGTAATTTTAACCTTATAAGAATGTAACATCTTATAATGTAAAAAAGCTTTTTCTAACTCCAGAGGTGTTTTTTTTAGTAGAAACAGGCTAATGCAGAAGTTGTTAGTTACAGATTAGCAAATATGATCCCAATTTTTAAAGCACAGATGGACAACTTGAGGCCCAAGTCTTATTTTCTGATTGCCCTCAGAACTCAGTTCAATCAGATAGGAAAAGAAAAAGAGAAGGGTAAAGAATAATAGCAATAGCAATAGCAGTTAGACTTATATACCGCTTCATAGGGCTTTCAGCCCTCTCTAAGCGGTTTACAGAGTCAGCATATTGCCCCCAACAATCCGGGTCCTCATTTTACCCACCTTGGAAGGCTGGAAGGCTGAGTCAACCTTGAGCCGGTGGGATTTGAACCGCCGAACTGCAGAACTGCAGTTAGCTGAAGTAGCCTGCAGTGCTGCACTCTAACCACTGCACCACCTCGCAGAGAAAAGAGAATGCTCCACAGAGCTTTGTCTTTGTCCCTACTCACCATTGGATTGGACTATGTCACTATTGGCATTTGATATTCACCTCCATTTTTGAAAGTGTTCTTTCATCAGTCCCCAGGAAGATCAAGACCACTTCCCAGGTTCACCAGGGTTACTTAATAACCCACCTAAGAGAAGGATTTAGGAGCAGTGATTCTTAATGACTTCTGCCTGCCCACCTAATGAACCTATTCAATTAAATAAGCAAAGAAACTATTGTGAAGGACCTATATGGCGTCTCCTTAACCAACTTGCTGAGACTGAAGAAGCTACCTGTATAAGCCACAAATCATTTCAAACCAAAAAAAGGGAAAGAAGTCCAGTTGTCATGACTTAACTTCCAGACAGCTTCCACGTAGGTGACTGAGAATCTTCATCAATATATTTCTTTAAATACAACTCTTGATAGAACAAAAGTACAATGGTGGTAAAAATGTACCTGACTTTCAGAGAGATTCAGACAAAATACAGAGTTGGAAGGGACATTGAAGGTTTTCTAGTCCAACCTTCTGCTCAAGCAAGAGACTATATCAGTGGAAACTAATCAAGGAGAGAAGCAACTTAGAACCAAGGAGAAATTTCCTGGCAGTTAGAACAATTAATCAGTGGAACAACTTGCCTCCAGAAGTTGTGAATGCTCCAACCCTGGAAGTTTTAAAGAAGATGTTGGATATCTATTTTTCTGAAATAGTTTAAGGTTTCCTGCCTAAGCAGGGGAGTTGGACTAGAAGACCTCCAAGGTCCCTTCCAACTCTGCTATTCTATTCTATTCTATTCTATTCTATTCTATTCTAGTCTAGTCTAGTCTAGTCTAGTCTAGTCTAGTCTAGTCTAGTCTAGTCTAGTTTAGTCTATTCCAGACAAGTGGTAATCCAGTCTTTTCTTAAAAGCCTCCAGTGAGGGAGCACCCACAATTTCTGAAGGCAAACCGTTTCACTGGTTAATTGTTTTCAATGTTAGGAAGTTTCTCCTTAGTTCGAGGTTGCTCGTCTCCTTGATTAGATTCCATCCATGGTTTCTTGTTTTGCCTTCTTCTACATGACACTTTCTTTGATGTAGAAGAAAACCAAAGAGGAAAATTAAGATCCTATCCTAGAACTAAACATAGTCACTGAGGAAATTCCCTGTCATCCGCGTAATAGTAGGGCTGACTCTGGACACAAAACCATTTTGCTGTTTGGGTTCTTATACTCACAGAGGAATAGCTGAGAAGACTGTTCAGGAACTAAAAAGTTGCAAGATTTTCTAGGCTAGGCTACACAGGTATACATTTTTTTCACTAGTGCGCGATCTCTTCTGTTTGGTTTGACCTTCATGGTTGGTTTTCTATCATGAACTCTTAAATTGACCAATATTAAATTACTGAAAATTTCTCAACAGTGCAAACCGAAGAAAGAAATTAGGCCTTCGATTCAATAAAGATAATGAATGATGCAATAATCATAAAGCCAAAGCTTTATGAAAAGAACAATAAAGCTGAAATAACTTGTCTCACCAAACTGGGAAGCGGAGATTGAGTGTGTGATCAGAGAGGCTGGAAACGGCAAAGAACAAATAACCTTTAGTGCAACTTAAATTAACTCCCTATTTAGAAATTGGTTATCTGATCTCTCTTGTTCACACAGTCACTCAGCTGCTGGGACTTGTGATGATTGCCCAAGCTTAGGGACATTAATCTTCCATCTTCCCTACAAGAAGATAACATGATTCTTAATCGAGAGTATATTAGATGATATCAGATATGTAATTGGATCTTTTATGCCAAGGGAAAATGCCAGGACAAAATGCTTTGAAGTCATTTTTTTTTAAAAGATAAAGGAGGAATGCTATCCCTTGAACTGCTAAAGTATATCATGCTCAGGTCTACTCAGGGATCTATTAATTTCTTACTTTTGACACCTTTAATTGTAATGCCTCCTTGCATTTTTGGCGTAGATCTAAGCTGTGTTGATTGCTATTCAGGAAGGGCTTTCTTAGTCAGAAAATGACATTCCCAGATGTAAGGTATAATTATTGCAATTCCTGTAATAGAAATCTCATCCTGCATATATTTTCGTATAACTATTTTGCAGAAGACACACAGACAGTTTCAGTCTGCTTCATATGTTTTGTGTTATAATTCCTACAGTCCTTTGTCTATTACAAGAACAGACATAACTTGAAGATCTTAAGTTCACTGCCCTCAGCATGCAACAAAGAATATTCTTTTTCTCTCCTATTTCATATAATAGAATTTCCATCTGGTGTTTTGTGGTGAGTTGGGGTTTTGTTTTTTTTTTGACACAGAGAAAATCAAATACGATTATGCTTCCAAGATCATTTAGTTTATTATATACTATCAGGGTAATTAGATGCCTGCTCTATCCAAGAATAACTATAACTGTATGTCAATTATGAAATTTAATATAATGTTCAGGGCTAGATATTAAAATAAAATATCATTGGTTGAATGAGGGACATGGAGTTCCAAGAAGAATTAAATAGGTTGCCTCTCCACAGTAGGGACAGAATAAAGCAGGGTGTGTGGGAATCGGCAAGATATCTGAATGACCTGATCTCTCCAAAACAAAGAATAGCTTTCTTCAGAGCCAGATTTAACTTTCTTCCTTCAGCACTCCTCCAGGGCAGGTATAAGAGAACACCTACAGCCGAACGCGTTTGTATATGTGATAAAGGAGAAGTGGAAGATAATTCACGTGTTCTATTACACTGCGAGCTATACAGAGCTTGTAGGTCTGCATATATTCTCCCCTTATTAGAGAGATTGCCAGGGAAGGCAGACCATTTTTATCTAGGCTTTCTCCTCCAGGACACTAACCCGGTTACCACGTATGCAGTGGCAAAGTTCTGTGCTGCTGCAATGTCCATAAGAAAAAAATTGGCTACAGTATAGTACAGGCGCAGTGGTTAAATGCAGCACTGCAGGCTACTGCTAGATCAGCAGTTCAGCGGTTCAAATCTCACCGGCTCAGGGTTGACTCAGCCTTCCATCCTTCCGAGGTGGGTAAAATGAGGACCCAGATTGTTGGGGGCAATATGCTGACTCTGTAAACCGCTTAGAGAGGGCTGAAAGCCCTATGAAGCGGTATATAAGTCTACTGCTATTGCTATCTGGACATACCTTTAACAATCTTTGGACCATAATGTTATTATCCACTTTTAATGTAAATACTTTTAATTATATTTTAATGTTAGTATTTTTAATATAGTGTAAAGACAAATGTATATTGCTGGTCTTTGACCGTAATAAAGATCTTACTTACTTACTTACTTATTATCATTGGTTGACAAAAGGAGGAGGGAGAAAGAGGAGGAGGGGGAGGAGGAGAAGGAGAAATTATTCATGCTATTCAAACTTTTGGAGATTGAAAGAAAAAAAAACTGATAAGATGAGCAAATTTTGAGAAGAATTTTGGGAAAGGGTATTTTTTTTTTCATTTCCATTTTTGCTTTACTTTTCATTGCTTTGTGGAAAGACATACTTTTTAATGAATTCATTGCAAAAATACAAAAATTATATTGGAAAGATGGTTAAGAGAGGAAATAGGAAATATCAGCATACATTTCAATGAATATCCTTAGGATCAGTGGTGGGTTTCAAAAATTGTTCGAACCTACTCTGTGGGTGTGGCCTCCTTTGTGGGAGTGGCTTGATGCCCATGTGACTGAATGGGAGTGGCTTGCCGCCCATGTGACCGGATATGAAGATGCCGACGACACTTGTCAGAACCACCTTAAATTACCTCACACACAGCACTGGCATGCATAAGAATATAATGTAAACTTGTTTTTTGAAAGGCATCTTTGGTTTGCGTTAAAACAACTTCAAGACACACAATGTTCTGATTGCACCACAAATGCAGTAGTCATCCTTACCTTTCACAGAGGCACTGCGTTTTATAAATATGAGCATGATAGTGTAGAATAATCATATCCAAGGACCAGTGGAGGGTTTCAAATTTTTTTGGAGCCTCTTCTGTAGGTGTGGCCTGCTTTCCGGGTCCACTGGTGGAACCTCTTCTAACCGGTTCGGTAGATTTGACGAACCGGTTCTACCAAATAGGTGTGAACTGGTAGGAACCCACCTCTGCTTAGGATCATTTTCTTGGCCTAATCTCCAACCAGTTAATTGTTGAGGATGTTTGGATGAAGAAGATACAGTAACAGCTGCCACTTTGGATATAAAATATAAAAATAGCCTGAATATAATAACATGGAAAGCAATATTACTGAGGACATACTTCTCTGAAGACTATTTTAGTAAAGTGACCCTCAATTTTCTATTGCTAATGTGATGATTATTCCTCAGCAATGCATTATTGGAGTAGGTGCTAACTCTCAAAACCTGTTAAAGGGGGAACACAACTGGTTTTGAAATCCTGATTAAAGTTTTGGGAGCTCAGTTTCAAACTCACAAATACATTCCTAAACCAGCATAATAATGACCACCACCACCACCACCACCACCACCACCACCTCCTCCTCCTCCTCCTCCTCCTCCTCCTCCTCCTCCTCCTCCTCCTCCTCCTCCTCCTCCTCCTCCTTAGGAATCCCTAATAATATGAAAAGGAAACAGTAATGGATTTATCAGTTCATAACTGATTAAATAATAGATTCTAATCAGGTGGTCTATATTAAGCTTTCAAAATGGTGTCTTTCACTTGTTTTGAGATTGCAAGACAATTCCACGTGTCTAAGAATTTTGGACGCTGTAGATCCAAGGCAGTTTGGGTACAACTGCTTATATGGCAATTTTTCTATTCTCAGTTGCAGTCTTTGAATCCCTTTGTTTTATCACACGTGAGGCACTTTTATTTGGTAAAGTGACATTTCTCAAAATGTGTGTGGTAGCTCTCCAAATAATAACAAAGCAATCGTATTTCCTCATCCGTCTCCAAACTATGAAATATTTCATTTCAAAATATGGTAATTCTACTATATACTTAAAGGTTTTGTCTTACATTTGCAGTACACATGTAATATGCAAGCTCATCCTCTCCATTAAAATATGATTTTAAAACTAATTGCTTTTCTAGTTTATTCATTTATTTCCAGTGGAACAGTTTTATTTAAATGAACTTGTTTTAGGCCTAGTACTCTTCAACATCTTCATCAATGACTTGGACGAGGGGATTGATGGGGAACTCATCAAATTTGCAGATGACACCCAGCTGGTGTCAAAGAATAGCCAACGTTCCAGAAGATAGGCTTAATATACAGAAGGATCTTGACAGATTTGAACACTGGGCACTATCTAATAACATGAAATTCAATGGGGAAAAAAAGTAAGGTTCTACATTTAGGCAAGAAAAACAAAATGCACAGGTACAGTATATGTGGTACCTTGCTCAATAGTAGTAACCGTGAGAGGGATCTTGGAGTCCTAGTGTCATGCTTCCAAATAGCATCCAAAAGTAAATCAGAGTCCAACGCATAGTACTGCTCAACGTTCCAATTTATTAAGAGGGCCATGTTGGCACATCTGGGAAAACCCAAATCTGAAAGCTTCCTAGTTTTCCCCACCCAGTTGAAAGTTCAAGATCTTTCCCCCACCCCCACAAGCCCGTCACATGGTGCAATCTCCCACTGCCATGCTAGCAGTTCCACCCATCCAATTCCGGTCAGGTGCAGAGGTGCAAAGACAAAGGATGACCTTCGCTTTCTAGAAAGAATTTTGTTGTGATTACATAGTATGTGACTCCTTACAACCCCCCTCCCATTTTTCCACAATAGAAAATGTCTAGCAGAATAACAGAAAGCGTAGCAGGCCAAAGACCCAGAAGAAAAATGGCTGCAGTCCTGACAACTACCGGACAACCATTTAAATATGATCCAGCAGTGTGCAGCAGCTGCCAAAAAAGCCAACACGGTTCTAGGCTGCATAAACAGAGGGATAGAATCAAGACCACGTGAGTGTTAATACCACTTTATAATCCCTTGGTAAGTGTGAAGTACCCGTGGTTCGCCCATGAGGCCAATGTTGAGAAAAGACACGGACACGAGCTTTCTCGGGATGAGGCGACCCAGAATGGGGTCTGATAGCCCCTTTTATTGAGATAGGACAAAGGCAGGAGGAGCAATCAGCATGTGATTAAAGACAGCCTGTCAAACTACAATTGCTAATCTACTGCTCAGGGAAGTTCTGTCTATATATGGTCAAATCCTGGGCGTCGTTGGGTAAGGCACATCTAGAGCGAACTATCAGGATGTTATGTTATGAACTATCAGGATGTTATGGAGTTTGTTTTTTCCTGTGTGGTTCAGCGTGGCTGAGCATGCCCTGTTATGCACTGGGCCATGGGTGACCGCCACACCTACACAAGGAGTTATATGACAACAGGTAAGGCCACAGTTGGAATACTGCAGTCAGTTTTGGTCGCCACGATGTAAAAAAGATGTTGAGACTCTAGAAAGAGTGCAGAGAAGAGCAACAAAGATGATTAGGGGACTGGAGGCTAAAACTTATGAAGAATGATTGCAGGAACTGGGTATGTCTAGTTCAGTGTTTCTCAACCTTGGCAACTTGAAGATGTCTGGACTTCAACTCCCAGAATTCCCCAGCCAGTGAATGCCAGCGAGTTGAAGTCCGGACATCTTCAAGTTGCCAAGGTTGAGAAACACTGATTTAGAGTAATGTGACGAATTAACAAAAATTGCCTAGATTATCTTCCAGTTTGTGGAGACAGTGCATATTACATTCATTTCTAATGAATGCTGGCTGGGGAATTCTGGGAGTTGAAGTCTGGACATATTCAAGTTGCCAAGGTTGAGAAACACTTGTCTAGTTAATGAAAAGAACAACTAGAGGAGACACAATAGCAGTGTTCGAATACCTCAGGAGCTGCCACAAAGAAGAGGGAGTCAAGTTATTCTCCAAAGCACCTGAGGGTAGGACAAGAAGCAATGGGTGGAAACTAATACCCATTTTAGCATCAAGAGAATCACATATGTACCTAAGAAATCCATAAACATCAGCTGATTGCCTTATTTTCAAATGCAGCCAGTGGCTAGACATAAAAAAACTGTAAAACAGTAGAGATAAAACATGCTGGAGCCTCATATAGCAGTTGCTTCAGATCTCTGTAGACATCCATGATAGGATGTCAATTCAAAAGCATCTCAGCATGAAAGCAGCCACATCATTCTTTGTGCCTTAAGGCAGTGCAGTGAAGGATTATTACTTCTCATTCTCAATGGCCAACCTGACATGTATAGATAGTCAGGGGGATACCCTTTAGATAAATATATGTTTGCATCTTTAGCATCTTTCACTCATTATTAAGAGCCGTGGTGGCGCAGTGGTTAGGGTGCAGTACTGCAGGCCACTTCAGCTGACTGTTATCTGCAGTTCAGCAGTTCTAATCTCACCGGCTCAGGGTTGACTCAGCCTTCCATCCTTCCGAGTTGGGTAAAATGAGGACCCGGATTGTTGTTGGGGGCAATATGCTGACTCTGTAAACCGCTTAGAGAGGGCTGAAAGCCCTATGAAGTGGTATATAAGTCTAACTGCTATTGCTATTGCTATTATGAAAGGCCAAGTAGCCTGGCCATTCAGAGTTAGCAGCTGCATATACAATTTAATATTAGCTTTTATTAGTTTGGAGTAAAAAAATGTAGCTTTTTAAAATATTGCATATCTAAGTAGCCCTGGGCATATATTAGTAGACGAGCATGATATAAACATTGTTTGCTGTTACTCCGGTCACACTGTTTTTAAATTAATGTATATAACTTTGCAGCTCTGTTGCCATGTACTGAGTACTTGTATTTATTTATTTTATTTATTTATTTATTAGACTTATATACCGCTTCATAGGGCTATCAGCCCTCTCTAAGTGGTTTACAAATTACAAGTTTACAGAGTCAGCATATCGCCCCCACACAATCTGGGTCCTCATTTCACCCACTTCGGAAGGATGGAAGGCTGAGTCGACCTTGAGCCGGTGAGATTTGAACCGCTGAACTGCAGATCACAGTCAGCTAAAGTGGCCTGCAGTACTGCACCCTAACCACTGTGCCACCCTGGCTCTTGACTATTGGTAGCATTTATTATTCTCTTAACAACTGTTGGACATTGGTTGCAATGTGAAGGGAGGGGCTGCCTAATGAGCTTCATGAGTTAGTGTGGATTTCAATTCCAACTTTATTACGTATAGCTCGGAGCCTAACAAGCACATCACCTTGATCCTCCTGTAGCTGGAAGCTACCGTAGAGATACTGACTGATAAGAACTTCAAACATTATTTGAAGTATGAACCCCCCCCCCAACCTTTCATAGAGAATGGAAAGTTTATAAGGAGGATAAGACACCCATCCTATGAATGATGGAACAGCAGATAATTTTTTTGGATTTCCTCATGCGATGGCAAGGTAAAGAACCTCAATGCAAGGAAGCCTAATGAGAACTAACTAATCCAATAGATGCAGAAAATGACCAATTCTTTGTAGATGTTAACCTTCAGATATGGCCGAGATATATTACTGTCAGATATAGCCAACATCATATAGTCCTTAGCAGTGAGCAGCGGTGTGTCCTAGAGGTGAAGATGATATGCCTCCCACCTGGAAGGCTGAGAGTTCAATTCTCGGCAGCGGCAGATATTTCTCTATCAGGGTGCGAAGAGAAAATATCTGCTGCTAACTCTGTGTAGGCATCAGGAAGGGCATACGGCCAGTAAATGCTCAGTTCCACTCAGTCACCCTGACTCCACCCTGAAACAAGGGATTAAAAGGTTGCAAAAAGAAAAAAAAATCCCCTTAGCAGAGATTAGTATTTGCACGCTTCAGTCATCTATCAGGAGTCCCTAATAGCCCCTGACCTGTGAGATCCAAATGCTGAAGAGGATGGAGACCCAGTTTTAACCCAAGTTGCTGTTTCCACTCAGTTTATTATTTCTTTTGTTTCCACCCCGTTTATTATTCTGCCATCTTACCCTTCTTTTCTTCTTTTTATCATTTTAATATTTTATTTTTCACGTGTTAAGTAAGTTGCAAACCATCTATAGTTGTTAGAAGTTGGAAGGCGGGTACATTTAAATAATAAGAATAACAACATCAATAACAGAAATAACTAGAAACTTCATACTTAGCTTTCTGGTCGTGGCACGACAAAACTGCGGTCCACTAAAGCGCGCTCGATTAAAGAGCGTACCTGACGTCATCAGCAGCGCGACAAATACGACCGCGGAGAAAAAAGGGCACTTTAAAAAGCGCTTTTAAAGCAAGCCGATTCACGTTAAGGTAAGGGTTAGGTTTAGGTTTAGGGTTAGGGTTAGGTTAAGGGTTAGGGTTAGGTTTAGGGTTAGGTTAAGCGTTAGGGTTAGGTTTAGGGTTAGGTTAAGGGTTAGCGTTAGGTTTAGCGTTAGGTTAAGGGTTAGGTTTAGGGTTAGGTTTAGGGTTAGGTTTAGGGTTAGGTTTAGGGTTAGGTTTAGGGTTAGGTTTGGGGGGGTTAGGTTTAGGTTTACGCGTTAATTTTAGCTTTAGCGTGCTTTTTTCGTCGTGCTCTGATGACGTCAGGTACGCGGTTTCGTCGAGCGCGCTTTAGTCGACCGCGGTTTTGTGGTGGAACCCTTTCTGGTAAGTACCCTGTTTCCTTGAAAATAAGGCCTCCCCAGATAATAAGCCCAATCAGGCTTTTGAGCACATGGGCTAAAATAACCCCTCCCCCTGAAATATAAGCCCTCCCCGAAAATATTGCAACACAGCAGCAGCCATGAAGTGACCACGTTCGCCACTTCCTGCACCTCAAAAATATTAAGACCTTCCCGAAAATAAGGCCAAGTGCTTATTTTTGGGGGGATCAAAAGAAAATATGTCCCTGTCTTATTTTTGGGGAAAGATGGTATGTTTAATGCAAGGATTAGGAAAAGTTAAGAAAGGAGAATTCTAGCAGCTGTCACATCTAAAACACAAGCATGATTTAGAAGGGGAGCAAAGTTAAATTCTTATACCTTTTCTTGAAAAGTGTTTTGCTGCTATTTAATTGCCTTATAATTATTTATTAAGACGTCATGCTAGTACTATTAAATTCTTCACAATATTTTAAGAGCTGCTCTAGGATAACATATCAATACAATGGGGAAAAAAAGCGAGGGAAGAGAAATGATTTGTGATACACTAGATCTTCTGCATAAAACTAGCTTTCAAAGGATCTGATTTTAGGCTGAAAACGTTCAGCGTCATAACTAATATGATTTCTAGTTTGACAAGTTAATCGGTGACACTTTTCCCAGGAAAATCAATTTCTCACTTGATTTATCACTATAATCCCCCTTATACTTCCCGGGAAAAAAGTCTTAAACTACATCTTACAGATAGAAAATAATGCAGGAGAGAGGAAATGTTATTTCATACTTCAGGGACATTAAATTATCTCTGCATGTTTTCGGTTCTCCTTTAATAGTTTAGCATATATTTAAGTTTGAAAACTTTACAGATCTGAGGTACTTTGAGGTTACAGGTAGTTTGAGTTGGTGTTAGATTATTGGTTATAAAGTCCCTAAAGACATCAGAGTTCAAAGACTGAAAATTTAATCTCTACGCTTTCAGAAATGACTTTTCTTTCTTTCTTTCTTTCTTTCTTTCTTTCTTTCTTTCTTCCTTCCTTCCTTCCTTCCTTCCTTCCTTCCTTCCCTCCTCTTTGTTTTTCCTTTCTTTCTTTCTTTCTTTCTTTTTTTCTTTTCTTTCTTTCTTTCTTTCTTTCTTCTTTCTTTCTTTTTTATCATCTCTCCTTCTCTCTTCTTTCTCTTTCTCATTCTCTTCCTCCCTCTCTCCCTCACACTTCTCTCTCTTCCTCTCTCCTTCTCTTTCTTTTGCTCTTTCTCCCTCTCTCTGAGCTCTGACTCCAAATGCAAAGAAAAAATCAGGAACACACACTCATTCTTTTTATTTTGGAAATAAAACATATATCCTTCTTTTTGACCATGAATAGCCCTCAGAGGTTCCACCACAAAACCGTGTTCGACTAAAGGGCGCTCGACGAAATTGTGTAGCTGACGTCATCACAGCGCGACAACAGCGTGGAGAAAAAAGCACGCTGTAAACGCTAAACCTAAAATTAACCCCTAAACCTAAACCTAACTCCCCTAAACCTAATCCTAAACCTAACCCTAAACCTAACCCTTAACCTAACCCTAAACCTAACCCTTAACCTAACGCTAAACCTAATCCTAACCCTTAACCTAACCCTAAACCTAACCCTAACCCTTAACCTAACCCTAAACCTAACCCTAAACCTAACCCTTACCTTAACTTGAATCGGCTTGCTTTCAAAGCGCTATTTAAAGCGCCCTTCTTTCTTCGCGCTCGCTATTGTCGCACTGTTGATGATGTCAGCGACGCGGTTTAATCGGGCGCGCTTTAGTCGAGCGCGGTTTTGTCGTGCCACGGCCCTCAGACACAGTATTCAGACTTGCACTTATTAAAGAACTGAAATGCTAATATTACACACAGCAAGAGGTGGAACAAATTTTATTTGAACAATTTTTGATAGTTTTCTGTTTCCTGTGCAGTCCATTGAACCTGTCTTCCTGCAAGCTGCTGAATGAATTATCCTAATGGAGAGGTGGTGGTGGGAGTACGTATAAATTGTAGCTCCCTGTAGGAGGACTTTAAATATTCTTGTTGAAGAGCTGGCTAGTCTTAATATATTGGTGGATAGCAAGGAGAGATTGATTAAAATGGTTTACTTCATCTTTTTGTGCTACTGAAAGTTTATGATCATCACTCCTTTCCAACGTTATTTCACCAATTGCATGTGTGCCTATGACAGTTCTTTTATTTCAAAATACCACCAAATGTTATTTAGAAGATGCATAGCAATTGCCTTTCATGCTAAAAAAAAATAATTACAACTCAGCACAAAGATATTAGTGCTAGTTCATCTATCCATCTAGGCTTGACAAAATCATGAAGCAGACTCCTTGTCCCGACAAAACCCCTTTTTATTAAGCTAATGTGAATTCCTCTCAGTCACATCCAGCAAAGTCCCAGCAAACAGTCTTTCAAGGGTGAATTTACAACCACAGACCTTATCAGGCTTGGAGAGCTGCCAGGCCGATATCTTCCAAATGCAATGCTGTACAAGAAAATACTTGGCAAAGAGTCTCTGAGAGTCACGAACAAATCTTCACACTAATGAAGCGAACTAATTGTCTCCTGCAAATTCCACTCTTGAGAGACCGTCTCCTGCCAATTACCTCCCTACGACCAATTAGATCCCACAGATTAGGCCTCCTCCGAATACCATCTGCTAGCCAATGTCGACTGTCGACCCCTCGGGAGGGCCTTCTCTGTGGCTCTCCGGCCCTTTGGAACGATCTCCCCGTGGAGATCCAGACCCTCACCACCCTTCAGGCTTTCCGCAAAGCTATTAAGACCTGGCTGTTCCGGCAGGCCTGAGGCTGATGAGTTCCCAGCCCCATTTGAACTGTTGCGACTGTTGCTTTGTTTTTTAATTTGTTTTGTTTTTGTTTGTTGTTTGTATTCCTCCCCACCTTTGTTGTTAGCCGCCCTGAGTCCCTCGGGAATAGGGCGGCATACAAATGGAATGAACATTTCCAAACATTTCCAACACTCCTCTTTCGCTCCTCTTTATTTCCTATTCACTGTCCACCTGTCCACCTCCCAAGTCGGCCCTTGTTCCTTAACTGTTCCCTTCTCCTGGCTGCTCTGTGCATGTACACATAGGGAACAGGCTCCAGCTGTTCTTCTGCCCCACTAATATCCGACTCCAAAGGCAGCTGATAACTGTTGGACGGCCCTGGCCCCATATCTGCCTCTGACACAGGACTGGCCCATGTTCCTCCTCACTGTCTGAATCTGCCACCAGCTCTACTGGCCACTGGCGGGCCACAACACCATCAAATGCTACTCATGTATCACAATATTCCATAAATAGCTGCATACTTTTTTAGTCAACCAGCTGTACACCTGCAGGAAAAAGTCTCAACTCAGAGAATGAAAAACCCTGAGACTGTGATGATATAGTAGCTTTTATATTTGTCTTACAGTTGAACCGATTATATTATGTTTTTATGAGAATTTGTGGCAGGGAAAAAAAGAGGCATGGAAATGAAGTCCCAGGTGAAATTTCTTGAAATTGCCTTTCACTTGCTGAATAAATTTGTTATTGATTTTGCCCTTTTGTAGGAATGAAAGGTTAATGAAAACAATTGTGTGGTTTGCAGCTCACAGTTGAGATGATGTTATGTGTGTGTGTGTGTGTGTGTGTGTGTGTGTGTGTGTGTTTATTTGTGCTGATAAATAAATAAAGGGAGACTAGTATAGATCTATTTCAAGCTATTTAGCTCTCATCAGCTAGCCATACCCTTACTGGGATTTGAACCTGGGCTATATTACATACCAGGCAGACATCTTAGCCATTAGGCCACAGGCTCTTGTCCGTTATCAGCGAAGCCAGGGTGAAAGGTATCTATTAGATTTTTACAACTCCTGGTAAGCCCCAATTATGGAAGCAGTTAGCTTCCTCCATAATTGGGGCTTACCAGGGGTTGTAAAAATCATATATATATATATATATATATATATATATATATATATATATATATATATATATATATATATATATATATATATATATATATATATATATATATATATATATATATATATATATATATATATATATATATATATATATATTATTATATTATATTATATTATATTATATTATATTATATTATACACACACACACACACACACACACACACACACACACACACACACACACACACACATATATATATATATATATATATATATATATATATATATATATATAACATCTCTCTCTATATATGGTGTCTCTTTTTTCATATTTAAACCTCAGTATAATGAAAGATTAGCTCTTGTGACGAGGAACTAGCTTTGCTCAATGACTGACAGATTAATAATGACAGCACTTCTACATTTGTCTCCTTGCTGTTCTGTTTTTTTCAAAAAAAAATATTGCACAAAATTATTAACTGAACGGGATTATAGAACGTCTCCATGATATTTTAAACTGTAAGGGAGAGCAAGGAAGGCTACAAGCCAAGGTTAAGAAAACTGAAAAGTGTTTCCTTATATGAACAAGTTTCCAAGGACCCCTGTTCTTTTCGGAACACATTGTTCATAATAAAAACAATTCCCATAATGATATATTTTTTTTCCTGGGATTTTTTTCAGATGCATTTAGTGACCTTTAAAGGGGCAGTATGCATCTCTCTCTTGTTGAAAAAAAAAGACAAGTGTTGGATATAAAATTTCACAAGTCCTAATGTGTATGTAAAAAATTACCAGTATATTTCAATGCTATGCTCTGAATAGAATATTTATCTAAATTGGTATAGGGCAATGATGGTGAACCTATGGCATGCATGCCACAGGTGGCACGCGGAACCATATTTGACAGCATGGAAGCCCTCAGCTCCGGAGTGTGCTGATTTTCACCCTTCCGAAAGGCTGGGGGAGACCGTTTTTGCCCTCCCCAGGCTTCAAGAAAGCCTCCGGACCCTGGGGAGGACGAAAAACAGGCCCAATGGGTCAAGCGGAACTTCCAGCTTGTGAACTTACAACCTGTGGAGGGCTGGAGGCTGTTTTCATCCTCTCAGGCTTCAGGAAAGCCTCTGGAGCCTGGGGAGGGTTAAAACTCCCTCCCCACATGGTGGGGGGCTGTGTGCATGCGTAGGGGAGCGTCGCACATGCATGCACAGGTGGGTGGGCATGTGGGCGTTTGCGATAGAACCCCTTTAATAAAAAGTTAGCCATCACTGGTATAGGTCTTCCTGCCTGAGCAGGGGGTTGGACTAGAAGACCCCCAAGATCCCTTCCAATTCTGTTATTCTGTTATATTTAATTTTGGGGAGGATGCCAGATAATGGATACATGGAGAAATTTTTGGACAAATAGCCTTTTGTCCACCCCTTGCTACCCTTTAGATATGCTGATGGCAACTATGTGGTATTGTAGTCTGACTGGTAATTCTTCAGATAGTGGGCTACTTAACCCAGAGGAGGATAAAGAGATAGTTCATGAATTTTCTATTTATTTATTTCTAAAGCCGCCCATCTCACAAAAAAGTATACAAGTAGAACATGCAGAATCAAAGGTTGTGCATTCCTTAGAATGAAGCTTATAAGAGAATACACTGCAATTTATATGTTTTCTTCCTGCTTTCTTAAATGCATGATTGAAATAAAGCTAAATTTGATGTACAGTTTATAATCAGACTCCTGTCCTTGTTTGAACGGTTACATGCCAATACTTTTGGCAATGTACCTTGAATCAGTTGAAAAAAATGAACAATTGAGGATCTGAGTGGTCTAATGTCTATTTATTGATTTTGTTTGGAGGGGTGTGTGAGCTAATCTTAGCGAGGTATAATAAATGTGTGTTTAGTGTGAAACAGAGGAAAAGACAAGGATAAATGGCTCTTTCCTAAGCCATAATAATGAAGACACTCCAGCAAAAGGAAACACGGGCTGACGTAATGCTTAAATTAGTTGTGCTAAATCCCATTCTATCACTTTCAGTGGGGTTTAGCACTGCATGCATGAGTTTGACTAAATCAATTTACTCTTCCTCTTTTTTGATCTATTGAGGCCCACTGCTGATTGATAGGTTGCCTTTCTGTTGTGACTCAGCAGACGTCCTCTGTGAGTCTTTTCAGGATGCCAGATTAATTATGCAGCTGGGGCTCGTTAGGGGCATATTCTGGGGATAAAAGGACGGATGGTGCCACGCCCTAGTTGCAGGCGTCAACGTTCCTTGGTTCGTTCAACATTGATTGATCATCAGTCGTGGTTTATGTAAGATACACTTGGAGAAGTGCTTTGATTTCTGTAACCCTGATTCGTAGAGACTTTGGAAGAAGTGCTTTGCTTTCGTTTTGTTCAACTTGTGTTGCCGTAAGAGAGATTTGTTTTGTATTCTCTTATCTGGTCAGAGACTGTATTTATGTTATTTTTGGGCTCGAAGCCAGTCTGAGCCGAGAACTGATAAAGAGAGTTCCTTTTAAGTTTGTTTGCCTGTCGTCTGTTTAACGAGCGGAGAAGGGGGGACAGAACACCTTTCTATCTCCGGCTTCATATAATAAACAATTATGTGTATCAGAAATATGAACTTTCAGGTCCTATCCAAAGTTCAGGTCAGCCCTTTTGATGAAAAAAAATATATTTGAGAATTCTTTCCCACAATGGAAAATATTTAATATGTAAAAGAGGAAATTATTTTTGTAGTTTTGTCTTTTTTGATTTGGTGTGCGTGCCTGACAAATGAAATTTCCTAATAGGTAGGTAGGACCAGCCAATAATTCCTATTATGCAAGACACTTGGCTGGGATTGATTTCATTAGCTATTGAAGAATGTAGAGATAAATTATTTTAAAGAACCATAGAGATGATGAAATGGCTTTACATAAATTCTATTATAGTTCAAGGTGGAGAAGATTTCAAGAGCCTTTTGTGAAAGGAGAGACAATATTTAGAAATGTAGGATACAGAGGGCCGAATACTGATCATATTAAACTTTGTAGTAGTTTTGTGACAATAGACAGATATTTTGATACCATGCAAAAGAGTCCAGAAAGCCATTATGCATATTTCTCTAGTGTTCTTTCCGAAAGGTTTGTGTGTGTGTGTGTGTGTGTGTGTGTGCGTGTGTGTCCCTGAGCATAGAGATTGACTTTTTAAAATTGCATTTGTATTGCATTTTTAAATCTTTGTTAGCCACCAAAAGCATTGGTGAGATGGATGGCAATATACAGTAGAATGAATGAATGAATGAATGAATGAATGAATGAATGAATGAATGAATGAATGAATGAATGAATCAATGAATGAATCAATGAATCAATGAATGAGCGAGCCATTCCAGAGTAGTTCTTCTCATTCTAGTAAGCAGGTCAATAATAATCTCATGGTGAGTTGTTGAAAAATCTTTTAAAAATAGTAATGATTTATTGAAATCCTTTACTATTAGAAGACCATCAGTTTCATCTTTTTGTTTAAAAAAAAAGAGGAAGGAATAACCTTTTTAAAAAAATTACAAAATACAAAATGCATAGGCTTAAACTTAGAAAACAATACAAGTACACACACACAAACACACACACGTATATACTGTGTGTGTGTGTATGTATGTATATATACATACATAATATAATATAATATAATATAATATAATATAATATAATATAATATAATATAATATAATATAATAATTCATATATATATACATACATTATATATATATACATATACACACACACACACATATACATACATACATACAGTTTATATATAAGCTAAGCTACGCCAAGCCATGCCACACCCACCATGCCATGCCCACAGAACCAGAAGTAAAAAATTTTGAATCCTATCACTGACATACATACATACATACATACATACATACATACATACATACATACATACACACACACACACACACATACACACACATACACATACATACACAAACACACAAACACACACAAACACACACAAACACACACACACACACACACACATCAGGGGTGGGTTCTGGCCACCATAACTACTGGTTCGGTAATAAGTGCACATTTGTATGTGCACATTAAAAAAGGAATAAAAATTACATTTTTTCAATGAAGATTGTTTTGCGCATGTGCAGAACAGAAAATCAAAATGGTGCCGCCAAGGAAAGAACCAGTACGGTCACGAGTCTTCCGCAGTTACTACCTATTTGGCTGAACCGGACCAAATAGGTAGGAACCCACCTCTGATATACATACACCGTATATATATGAAATACGTTCCAGTCTAATAAATGGGACAGAAGACCAGATTAGTTGGCATGGAAAATGAAGTACGATATTGAACTGGTTCTCAAATTATAAGCATGTTGTTACTCGCAGATGCTATTTTGGGGACTCAGATGTTTTATTAAGTTTGCTATCTGTCCAGATCTCACAAGCTGAGATGGTGCAAATTGGACTAATTAAAAGTCTGTAAAGAAATGTCTCCTATGAACCGCTATCTCAGTGGTTCTCAACCTGTCTTCAACAGGGGATCCACGAACGCTTGAAGAAATGTTCAGTGCTACAAAAGGTATTTCAAGGGTTTCTCTGGTGAAGAAAAGGATTGAGAATCACTGCTCTATCTAATTATTTTCCATAGCATAGGCTGCTGTTAAAAATTCCTGCCACTGTCACCTCTGCAGAGTGCTCATTCAGCAAACTAAAGCGGATAAAAAAATTATCTAAGATCAACTATGTCACAGGGGCGACTGGTAGATTTGGCAAGACTCCGTGTTGAGTCTGATTGTGCAAAAACGATTGATTTTGATGATGTGATTTGCAATTTTGACAGGAAAAAGGCTAGGAAAGCACCTTTGTTTAGCAGAATATAAGTGCCATTACATCTCAACTATAATAACTGTTATGAGCTTGTAATATATCTAGCATTAAATTCATTGCCTATGTATATTGTTTTATTATTGTTTATATACTAACATGTAGTATGTGGCTCAGTGGGTAGAGGTGGCTCAGTGGGTAGAGTGCAGTACTGCAGGCCACTTCAGCTAACTGCTAGTTCAGCAGTTCGGCTGTTCAAATCTCACCGGCTCAGGGTTGACTCAGCCTTCCATCCTTCCGAGGTGGGTAAAATGAGGACCCGGATTGTGGGGGGGGGGCGATATGCTGACTCTATAAACCACTTAGAGAGGACTGAAAGCCCTATGAAGCGGTATATAAGTCTAACTGATATTGCTATTGCTATGTATTATTGTATTTATTATCTTTTACAGAAGTACCTGTCCTCTTTTTAATATATTTGCAAGTATGTTTGGATCAGTGGTGAGATTCAATTTTATTTATTACCAGTTCTGTGGGTGTAGCTTGGTGGGGGTGGCATGGTGGGGGTGGCATGGTGGGGGTGGCAGGGGCAGAATACTATAACATCTCCATTCCCTTCCCATTCCAGGGAAAGTTACTGCAAAATCCCCATTCCCTCCCAACCAACTGGGACTCGGGAGGCAGAGAATAGATGGGGGTGGGGCCAATCAGAGGTGGTATTTACCGGTTCTCTGAACTACTCAAAATTTCCTCTACCGGTTCTCCAGAACTGGTGAGAACCTGCTGAATACCACTTCTAGTTGTCAGGCCTACAGCCATATTTTTGGGGGGGTCTTTGCCCTGCCATACTTTCTATTATTCTGCTATGCATTTTGTATTGTGGGAAAATGGGAGGGGGGATTGTAAGGAGTTACATACTATGTAGCCACATCAAAATTCTTTCTAGAAAGCCAAGGTCATCCTTTGTCTTTGCACCTCTGCACCTGACCGGAACTGGATGGGTGGAATTGCCAGCATGGCAGTGGAAGATTGGGCGATGTGATGGACTTGTGGGTGTGGGGGCAAGACCTTGAACTTTTAACTGGGTGGGGAGAACTGGGAAGCTTTCATATTTGGGTTTTCCCAGATGTGCCAACATGGCTCTCTTAATAAATTGGAACTTTGAGCAATACTTTGCCTTGGACTCTGATTTACTTTTGGATGCTATTTGGAACTTAAGAATCCTCTTGGTGGCCCTGCATAGGCAGACGTATTACTTTTTATAATGTTTTCTTTAGAAAATGCGTTCAGATATAAATAGCACTAATTCTCCTGCCAAGCTAATTACCATTATTAAGTTTCACTTAAAATGAAAAAAAAAAAACCCCACCCTGTTGATGCCTCACACAAAATAATTATCAAATCATTACCCTGAGCTGGAACCCGTGAAGAAAATGCAGTCTTTGGAAATACGGAACTAAAATTCATTTATACGCCAATAGTTAAATTCTAATCACATTTCCTGAGACGACAGTTTCTGACAGAACGGGGAGTTCCTTTTCCTGAAGACAGTCAGTTGATAAATATGAAAAGCACTTGGCAGATTTTGTAATTTCTAGCTTTTGAAAAACTTCAGAGTGTGGAGCGGCAAAAAAGGGGCTGCAATAGACTTAGATTTGAATTGTGCATCAACGTTATCAACTGTACAATATATTTAAAATACAGAGGCACAAATCTTGGTTACCTACATTTGGGCAAGATAGAAAGTCTGCAATCACAGAAATGTTCCCAGCCATGTCCAACCATAATTTGATTGCTTATCCTTTCATATTAAACAGATTGAGACAAGGCTGGTTTATAGAACATATTAGAAGGCCTGGAATGCCCTGTTATTTTCCTAGCCCATAGGACTGAACATACCACTTTTAAATATAATATTTCTTGGATTGAAAGATGGACCAAACATTAAACTGATGATATGCATCTTCCAATTTCCTTTAAAGTGTTATTCCCTTGAAAGAAGGCTTTAAAATATTGTTTTGGTTGTTTGGCTTTGCCATTTTCAATTGGTTTTCGTAAGTTAACAGGGGTAGGTAAATCCTCAGGTGGGATAAACATGTTAACATGCCCTCTTTGAAAGGGAGGCGGTGGCTCAGTGGCTAAGATGCTGTGCTTGTCGATCAGAAAGATCGGCAGTTTGGCGGTTCGAATCCCTAGCGCCGCGTAATGGAGTGAGCTCCTGTTACTTGTCCCAGCTTCTGCCAACCTAGCAGTTCAAAAGCATGTAAAATGCAAGTAGGAAAATAGGAACCACCTTTGGTGGGAAGGTAACAGCGTTCGATTCGCCTTCGGTGTTTAGTCATGCCACCCCATGGAGACGTCTTCGGACAGCGCTGGCTCTTTGGCTTTGAAACGGAGATGAGCACTGCCCTCTAGAGTTGGGAACAACTAGCACATATGTGCCAGGGGAATCTTTACCTTTACCTATACCCTCTTTGAAAGAATAGTTAACTAAATTATGGAAAAATGCCTCAATGTTTAAATGACCTTGTATTAAAAAAAGTAAATTTAAATTTAACTGAAAACCAGTTTTGGATGATAATCTTGTACATCTGTGTTACATCTAAAACTTGGCTTTCAGAGTCTATATATGTTTTATATAATGTATCTATTATAATACGCATTAAATGCATCTGCTATAGATTATGGATAGTTTACTTTTAATAACTTGAACAGTGTTAACCAACATTTTTAGTTGAGTGTTCAACCCAGGTAGATGGATATTGATTAGAAATTGGATATGAAATATTTTATAATGCTATAAAATTCTAGGGATATATTAGAACAGTGTTTTTCAAACTTGGCATGTGTTTTTCTAAATGGGGAATTCTGGGAGTTGAAGTCCACACATCTTAAAGTTGCCAAAAACACTGCAGTAGACGATATTATTTTAGGTGTAATTTCTCTCTAGCTCTATACCTATACCTGATTTTTAAAATTTTGTAACACCTATTTTTACATTCTTTTAAAATATGTAGCAATGGAACGTAAAAAAATAAGGTAACTATGCCTTTGAAAGAGGGCATATTAACAAGATAAAATATTTAATTGCTCATTCCTGGCTGTCATTTTTAATACCTCTTATGCAGGTGCTCCTATATGGGGGTTCCACAATTACTTTGGTTGTACATTTGTGCTTCATTCTGCAGCTTGTCTTATTTTAATGCTTGTAGAAGAACTGTGAAAACTCAGAACTGCAGTCTGCTGGACTTTTTCATATGCTCTTAAATCAACTTTTATCTGTAGTGAAGAACCATAAATCCATCTTCATCCAGAGGAGCAGAGATTAACACCAAGATTAACACTAGACCAACAGTAAAGAAGTAGGCAATATCCCAATCATGGAACTCAGACAAACAAGTTGACAGTAAACAACAGCCTAATAAAGACATCACCAAGAACACTCCTAGCAACACTTAATAAGGCAAGTTGCTAACATAAAAAGAGAGGAAACCTCACTCCCTTTTAGCACTGATGATGTTAACCTAGTTTGGCAATTCTTCAAGAAAACAACCAAGGTCAGAGCGTGTCAGAATAAATATATTCATGAGCTGGAATAGGGCTTAGTAACAAGGTCAGCCAATAGGAGCCTGGGTATGGCTTAGTGCTGAGCTCAAAATTAGTCTGCTGCTCTAAACTGAAACTGAAACTGAAACTGTTCTCTCCTCTGCCTGTGTTTTGCTTGTATTTGCTACCACGTTGGAAAACCTGTTTTTGGTATTGTACATTTACTGCATGTGTTATATTACATATAAAGAGAAGTTAATGAATCCTGCTGAATCAGTTACATGTGTGTGCTTTCTGGTTGTGATTGCTGCAACAAATTCTGATAGAGGGCACCAAGGATCTCACAGTGAAGAACTTTCATGTCATCCCTCTACCCCATTCCATTCCTCAATTGTATGGTTCAGTGGGGAATTTAAATTCAGATATCAGATTAAATATAGTCCTTTCTGATATTGTAACCACTCTATTTTACTAACCTTATGTTTTTAAAATATATTTCAAAACAGTGGCTATAATCAGCATTTATCTATAGTTAAAAACTGACTTTATCCTAATAATTCTCCTCTTTTAGGATCTCATGAAAATGAAAGAAAACAACAAATAGAAGAATTCATTAGATTTGTAACCAATAAGGAGCAAAAGCAAAAGCTGAATCTTTTCCCCCTAAGCAAAATGCTGGCTCAAAGGTCTATCAAAGGTTCATTTTAGAAAGTTATTAATAGACTAATACTGGATTTAAAAACATTTGAAAATTAAATATAAGAATATTTCCTGCAGGAAACTCCAATCTTTGCAAATGGGAGAAAAATAACATTATGAGACTTTGAAGATTGGACATTAATGGCATCAGAAAGAAGTGAAAGAAATGGATCTCTCTCTCTCTCTATGATCTATCTATCTATCATCTATCTATCTATCTATCTATCTATCTATCTATCTATCTATCTATCTATCTATCTATCTATCTATCTATCTATCTACCCATCTACCCATCTCTCTCTCTCTCTCTCTAACGTATCTATCAAACTTTCTAACTATGTATCGAACTGTCTGTCTGTCTGTCTGTCTGTCTGTCTATCTATCTATCTATCTATCTATCTATCTATCTATCTATCTATCTATCTATCTATCTATCTATCCATCCATCCATCCATCCATCCATCCATCCATCCATCCATCCATCCATCTATCATCTATCATCTATCATCTATCATCTATCATCTATCATCTATCATCTATCATCTATCATCTATCATCTATCATCTATCATCTATCTATCTATCTATCTATCTATCTATCTATCTATCTATCTATCTATCTATCATCTATCTATCCATCCATCCATCCATCCATCCATCCATCCATCCATCCATCCATCTATCATCTATCATCTATCATCTATCATCTATCATCTATCATCTATCATCTATCATCTATCATCTATCATCTATCATCTATCATCTATCATCTATCATCTATCATCTATCATCTATCTATCTATCTATCTATCTATCTATCTATCTATCTATCTATCTATCTATCTATCATCTATCTATCCATCCATCCATCCATCCATCCATCCATCCATCCATCCATCTATCATCTATCTATCTATCTATCTATCTATCTATCTATCTATCTATCTATCTATCTATCTATCTATCTATCTATCTCCTGGACATAAATTGTTTCAACTCCTACCCTCAAAATGATGCTATAGGGCCTGGCACACCAGAACAACTAGACACAAGGACAGTTTCATAATGCCATCACTCTGCTAAACAACTAATTCTCACAATACTGTCATATTATTTGCTAAGACTGTATTACTATTGTTCTTCTCTTCCCTCCTAGTACCTTTCTCTTTCCACTTATGACTATAACCATGTTGCATGTTTCTTTACAATTTATATTGTTTAATTTGATTGCTTATTCGTAACTTACGACTATCACTAAGTGTTGTATCTTATGATTCTTGACGAAGGTATTCTATTTTATTTTTCCTTATGTACACTGAGAGCATAGGCACCAAAGACAAATTTCTTGTGTATCGAATCACACTTGGCCAATGAAGAATTCTATTCCATTCCATTCCATTCCATTCCAGTGGAAATATAGAATATAAACTTATTTGCCTTCTTAGAAAGGCCCAATTGAATGATACAATTCAGAAACAACAAATTTGCATTTGGTCAAAAGCACTGTGGTGCTTCTGGGTTTAAAGCAGTGGCCCCCAGCATTTTGGACACCAGGGACCATACTATGGAGAGAGGTTTTTCTATAGACTGCCTGTGAAGGCTCTTGGAGTGGGGCTGAAAGGTGAAAGTGGAAGCAGTATGCTCCATCCCATATTTGGGATACTAAGTTGCCCTGATAGACCAGTCTCACAAAAAAAAACCCACTTAATCTCCCCGCTGGTGTAGCCAACAAAGTGAGGAGAGCCCACAGCTTAGAGGTTAATACATCTTCTTAATACGCAAATAGCCCAGGTTCAAATCTCACAAGGGTATGGCTAGCTGATGACAGCTAAATAGTTTGAAATAGATCTGTACTTTGTTGTTGTTAGTCGCGAAGTCGTGTCCAACCCATCATGACACCATGGACAACATTCCTCCAGGCCTTCCTGTCTCCTACCATTCTCTGGAGTCCATTTAAGCTAACACTGACTGCTTCGGTGATTCCCTCCAGCCACCTCATTCTCTGTTGTCACCTTCTTCTTTTGTCCTCAATTGTTCCCAACATTCAGCTCTTTTCTAGTGAGTCCTTCCTTCTCCTTAGGTGGCCAAAGTATTTGCGTTTCATCTTCAGGATCTGGTCTTCTAAAGAGCAGTCAGGGTTGATCTCCTAGATCTATACTCGCCTCCCTTTATTTCTTTGTCGGTAAATATAAATTCGAATATAAATGTTTACTATTCATCAGTAGCCACCTCTGGGGCCAATTATTTTTATATCAGACATTAAACTAGTACTTTTCAGTTCTCAATAGTTTTCAATTTTTGTCAATTTCCTCTGATTGTTTGCTTTTCTTTCCATCAAAGCTTGAATCACTTTTTAAAGTTGCTTTTTGTTCAGATTAACAGTGGGAATAGCAACCGGTAATTTTACATTGTCTCCCCTAATTATAACTTGGTTTTTTTATGTTTTCATGCTCGTGTCAAACATGGTACTTTTATGTATTATGAAGACACAAAAATATTGATAATTAAAGATAATTAATTGCTTTAAAGGTAATGAATTAGGAATGAGGCAATCTTCTCCTTTAGAGAAGAAGACAAGGCTATTAATCATTGATTCTATCACTTTGCTCAAGAAGCAAACAGGAAATTTCTAATTAAAAGACTAAGAACCTTCCCCAAAAAAATATATATACATTCAATCTGCTGTGTTGGAACAGTCTAACATTACAGCTGTGTCACCTTTAAAGATAATGCAAACAATTGACTTTATTTTTGGTATTCTCGCTTCCATTCACTTAAAAGCAGCCTGTGAAATGTTCTGGTTTTCTTTTTTAATTTTTTTAAACCTTATCTTCTTTTTTTCTGATTATTTCTTTCCTGATGGAATGTACACACCATTTTTATCATATGAAAATGAGCACAGCCTTTGATTGTAGCAAATGAAGCATTGGAACACCCACGAAGCAGATTATTCACAGTTTTCATGCTATATTTGAGAAAGTAGAATTTTAACATTATATTGGGTTATACTTTGTACGATGGGGGGTATATTTTTATATACAAAGATGATATATGTAGATATTAATTTTGCACTACCTAGATAAGACTAAATAAATTATATCCCTCTTAGAGATATATTAGGCTTCATTCTTAATAATTATGTCAGCGTTAATGCACCCATAGAAAACAGAAAGTAGAAGGCAGGTAGATTCTGGACTACTGCAACGTGCTCTACATGGGGCAGCCCTTGAAGAGCATTCGGAGACTCCAGCTTGTCCAGAATGCAGCCACGCGAGTGATTGTGGGTGCACCTCGGTTCACCCACGTAACACCTATCCTCCGCGAGCTGCACTGGCTGCCTATTGGTCTCCGGATACGCTTCAAGGCGCTAGTCATCACTTATAAAGCCCTTCATGGTATTGGACCTGGGTACTTGAGAGACCGCCTGCTGCCAATTACCTCCACTAGACTGATTAGATCCCACAGATTAGGCCTCCTCCGAATTCCATCCGCCAGCCAGTGTCGACTGGTGACTACCCGGAGGAGAGCCTTCTCTGTGGCTGCTCCGACCCTCTGGAACGAACTCCCCATGGAGATTTGAACCCTCACCACCCTCCAGGCCTTCTGCATAGCCCTTAAAACCTGGCTGTTCCGACAGGCCTGGGACTAAAGAGCTGTTGCCCCCATCTCGAATGGTATGACTGTCGTGTGTTTTAAATTTATGCATTGTTATGTGTCGTTTTTAATTTTTGTCTGTATCCCCCTTCCCTGGTTTGAGTTGTGAGCCGCCCTGAGTCCCCTTCGGGGGAAAAGGGCAGCATATAAATATAATAAACAACAACAACAAACAAACAAGATTCCTCAAAGAACAAATTTATTAGATACATCATATTGGTACAACTGGTGAAAACTGTGAGAGCTTTCAGAGTCAGTCAATTAAAAGAGAATGTTTTCCCCTTTCCCCAAATCATCAGTCACATGGTCCAATCCAAGTGCTGGCCAGTTGCTTGGTTATTTTGCTCCTCCTCTCTCACCCACCTGTTGGAATGACTTTGGTTCCCACAGAAAAAGCTTTTGTTTTGACTGCAAAACCCAAGTTAACGATTTCCTTCCCCCTCCCATCTAGTGGCAACCCTGAAGTCTCAAAGATGGTCCCAGCCTGGTTCAGGGTTGGCAAGTTAATTTCGAGGAGCCGAGGTGGCGCAGTGGGTAGAGTGCAGTACTGCAGGCTACTTCAGCTGACTGCTAGCTGCAGTTCGGTGGTTCAAATCTCACCGGCTCAAGGTTGACTCAGCCTTCCATCCTTCCAAGGTGGGTAAAATGAGCACCCAGATTGTTGGGGGCAATATGCTGACTCTGTGAACTGCTTAGAGAGGGCTGAAAGCCCTATGAAGCGGTATATAGGTCTAACTGCTATTGCTATTGCTATTTGACTGTTTTTGTGCATTTGTGCCTAGGATTCTAATAATCCTTCTTTCACATAGACATCTCTTATTCTTATCTTTCACAAACACGTATTTTAAAAATTAATCTGGAAATGTTGCATTGAGATTTATATTTTGCTCTGTATTTGGGACATAATATATATGTACATAAAACCTTGAAAAACATTTTTTTTTTAAAAAAACAACCCTTAGTGATCACTTAGTAAATGGAATTCATAAGGACCAAAAGCTTCATTTTCAGGAAAGTATTGTAGGTGATGAACAGGCTGAGCTGGAAGACAGAGTTAAATGTGTCATCAGCTTGGAGTCACTGTGTAGCCACAAGAGGCCCAAATTCAGCCCTCTATGAATTCAATTGCCTCTTATCTAAGGCAATTTAGCTTTGGCTATTAGTTGGCCAGTTTCTTGCAAATAGGTAGCAATAATGAACTCTTCTATGTTTTTAACTCAATGAATGCTCCTGATTATTTATGCCTGATGTTGATTTGACAAAATAACCTTTAAATTTTAATATGCTATGTTAAATTACTTTAATTTAATCTGAATGATTTCAATTATATGGTTTTGTGTGTGTGTGTTATTGAAGATTTCTTGAAACACATGATTTAAGTTTCTCCTATGACATATTTATAAATTTGTTTTCAACTGACAACTTTTTGAGAGGTCTAAGTCTTCATTTTTTCCAATTAAAACAAATTATAGAAAAGCAAAATGAAAACAAAGTTGAAAACAAAGTTGCTGATATAACAGTTTTAAAAATAAGATCCAGGTAGGGAGATTTGGACAAGATACTTATAAAGCTAGAAACAACTCTACTGTAGGAAATATATTTTACACGCATTTGTTAAATAATGCACAATTCATTTATCATGTTCATTAGCAGAGTTGGCACATAGATGGTCTATTTTATTAATAATGCTAATTAGCTATTTAAATTTTGTAAACTGCATTCCAGAATCTAAGTATCACATGACAAAAATTATGTTACATAAATAACACTAAACCTAAAAATAGATGCATAAACTGATTGCCTAGAAGTTTCCCCTATTTTTAAACAATGAAAGTAAATAAGTCAACTTAAATGGCAATTCATTGATGTTCCTGGCAAACATTATTCCCTTGGGAAAGCAATCAATATGTTTGTGTTGCTGATTGAAAACCAAACATCTACTTGAAAAGGATGGTGATTGCATAAACAGCCTTTGTATGTTTATACATTGCAACACCACAATCCAGAAGTGTGGTGTCACAGTTTGCCAAACTTTTATAGACAGATAGATGTTTGACCAGAGGGCATAAATGAAAAAAAAAATGTTTACCTTTAACTCTATGGTGCTATCTCTAACTGTGATTTTGAACCACATCCCCCCACTAACCGAAAACATTATGGAGTGTATTTTCTATATGGGCAAATTTTGACTGGGGGTGTATTGAGATTGATTCTATCTCTGTATCCCTTTGGAGTTGGTAAATCAATGGATCTTAAACTAAATAGCTCCTTAAGCAAATTTGCCAGGGAACCTGCATGAAACTGTGAAATTTTGACATAGAAACAGGACGGAAGAATTTTCCAAAAGGGTAAAACATGTTTCTACTAGTAAAATCTTACAGACAGTCCTCAACTTATGATTGGTTCATTGCTTTTTGCAGAATCCCATCATCATGTGGCTGTGGTTTATGACCTTTTTTTTGGTTGGAGATTGGTGTTGATGTCTGGTTTCCAGAACACTTTCCGGCACCCCATGGAGGGCAATGGATTTGCTCATGAATGGCAACTGGACTTGATCATTCATCTAAAAGAAGGTTCAGTCATCAATCATGAAATTGAGATGAATTTGGTGGGCACCTCCTTGGGGAACATGGTGGATTTCTCTGAGACCTGATCCTTGTAAATATCCATGTTACAGCTTCATGCATAGAAATGGTGGGGAGAAAAAAGATAAAAGAACTATGGCATTGCTGCTTTTTAATATCCAAGGGCCTTCCTCAAACTTTTCTTGAAGTTAAATTTAATTGAGAAAGATTTCCAGTTTATTTATTTATTTATTTATTTATTTATTTATTATTTATTTATTTATTTATTTATTTTTACAGTTAAAGTGCAAATTTCTCTCTCTCTCTCTTCCTCCCTCCCTCCTTCTCCCTCTCTCTCTCCCATGTTTTTTTGAAAATAAAACAGGGTCTTGTTTTCTTTTGACCCCTGAAATAAGCGCTTGGCCTTATTTTCGGGGAGGTCTTATTATTTTTGAGGTGCAGGAGGCAGAGAGCATTGTCACCTCATGGCTGCTGCTGTGTTGCAATATTTTTGGGGAGGGCTTAATTTCAGGGAAACATGATTTCTATCTCTATCTCCATCTCCATCTATCTATATCCGTATCCGTATCCGTATCCGTATCCGTATCCGTATCCGTATCCGTATCCGTATCCGTATCCATATCCGTATCCCATCTATCTATCTATCTATCTATCTATCTATCTATCTATCTATCTATCTATCTATCTATCTATCTATCTATCTATCTATCTATCTATCTACCTACCTACCTACCTACCTACCTACCTACCTACCTACCTACCTACCTACCCACCCACCCACCCACCCACCCACCCATCCATCCATCTATCTATCTATCATTACTTTTGGCTTGTCAGAAGCTTCTTTATTCCTAACATGGCTTTATTTATATATAACAGAAGGATATATCTTTTTGCAGTGGCCAATGGCCACTCTGTTGACAAACATATCACAAATCATATATAAGATCAACCTCAAATGAATTATAATACTATATAAGACTTATTTGCCTAAAGATCATCATTTCCTCCTCCCCCTCCACTCCTCCCTCCTCCTCCTCAAATCAACTAACAGTTTGAAAGAAAGAGAGACCTAATTCTTCACAGTTGGACTCACAGAGTGCTCCTCTCCAGAAATGCCACAGATCTTTGCTGCTTATTTATCCATCTTTGTGACAAACAGCCAGCAAATACAAAATTAGTGTTTGAATGGGAAGTTTCAAATGTAGTCGAAACTTCATTATTTCCACCTGAAAGTAGTAAAGCTAAGGCTAGATTTCAGTTAAATAAAATCCCAAAAGCAAACCATTTTTGTACTGTTTCTAAGAAAACCACTGGTTTCTAGGATGTCCCCTGGAGAACTTATACTATCTCGAAGGAGACTAACTTTTATTTGATAGTGAGATTTGCCCTCTCCTTTGGCTGGAGAATAAATTCTGTTTGAAATCTCTGAAATCCATGTAAAGGATTGAAGTGACTATTGGAATATTAATTGCAGATAGAACCCATTTCCTTGCCCAAATCTCTATGCTAATGCTAAAACTAGGGGTTATTTTTTAATGCGCCTCCCTCAAACTCCCACTACTATATAACTTTAATGGGTCTTCAGGGTTTAATAAAATGGACAAAGGTAGAATATTTCATTTACATTTACATTATTGATAATTAGGAAGTTTACAGCACTTGGTATGCTCTGTGAATGTATGAAGTATAATAAGGAGAAATTGGCAAAATATTTTTGTTAGGTGTGTAACACCAGAAAGCTATGATAAAGGGACTATACAATAGTGGCCAAAACTGTGGAAATCTTTTGGGAAAAGTGTGCAGTATTTTTGAGGTTTGATGGCTAATAACCCCACTTTTTTGAGGAGTAGTAGCATAAAGTTATATATCAATGGGAAGATAATTTAATCAAGAATGTAATGCAATAACTTTTATGAAGGATTTGCTATTAGAATAGCAGCTTTTTTGTGCAATTCTAGATTTTAGGTCAAAGTTTGGCAGTCTGTGCCAAACAATCCTTGCACTCAACTTCATATTGCATTGCGCCATTTCATCACGCAGGTGATTTTCTTCTGTCACCTAGGCACAGTCTCTTAATTCTTCTATCACTTGCTGTTGTCTGTCTTTTCCTGACTTTACTAGTGTGGTTTTTTTTTAGTGATTGAGTCTCTTTATACCACTTAGAAATGCCACCTTTTGTTAAGTCTCCATCAATTTTTCTTCTAATTTCTTTATAACTGTAGCCTTGCTCACTTAATAATACGATTTTACATTGCTTTCTGGGCGACCAGTCAACTCTTTACACCAGCACTTTAATTTTATTACTTTTTACAATCTCTCTAAATGAAAGAACACAAAAAACCCCAACCAACTTGATAGTAATTACATAACATACTGACAAATGTCTCACTCTCAGCTTCAAAACATGGCATCAATAACTGAATCCTACTGTCATCTGATTGGGTCATTGCCAAAACAAGATGACACCTGATTGGCTTTCTCATGCTCATTGGCTAGAATCAGATAGCAATAGCAATAGCAGGTAGACTTATATACCGCTTCATAGGGCTTTCAGCCCTCTCTAAGCGGTTTACAGAGTCAGCATATCGCTCCCACAGTCTGGGTCCTCATTTCACCCACCTTGGAAGGATGGAAGGCTGAGTCAACCTTGAGCCGGTGAGATTTGAACTGCTGAACTGCAGATAGCAGTCAGCTGAAGTGGCCTGCAGTACTGCACCCTAACCACTGCGCCACCTTGGCTCTACAGAAGTATAGTACCATCTTGTATCAATTATCTGGACATACCTCTAACAATCTTTGGACCATCATGTTATTATCCACTTTTAATGTCAATACTTTTTAATTATATTTTAATGTTAGTATTTTTTTAATATAGTGTAAAAACTAATGTGTACTGCTGGTCTTTGACCATAATAAAGATTTTACTTACTTACTTACTTACTTACTTACTTACTTACTTACTTACTTACTTACTTACTTACGTTCTCTCTGAACTTTCATTAAATCCCACCTGTCTGAAGGATTTACGAGATTGATCAATTCCATGGGCTGAGAGTTGACTTACAAATGGTCCATCCTGGAAACACATTTTCCAGGAATTTTTGGTTTTCTATGTTCTCTTCCATTGTGATACGATGTTTAAAAATGCATCAATCCCACCTTTTCATTTTGGCTTTCCAACAGGAATTGATCTTTAATGAATAAAACAATCAAACACACAAGACAAAAATATTATTTATATCCTGCCCTCTACCAGAACGTGGATTCTTTGGCAATGAATCAATTAGCCAGCAACCACATTAGTTTCTGTGTATTTCTCTTTATAAGGCTAGAGATAAGGTTCTAATCTTATAGGACATTGATTTCCTGTCTAACCTTTGCACCAGTTTCCATAATAGTTTTCTTTAAATACCCCCCCCCCCCAAAAAAAAAGTGTATATTGGAAAATGTGAGTAGGCCTGGCCTGGTAGAGTTTTTTAAATCTTGCAATATTTTTCCAACAGTTTCCATGTTTGGATATTTTAATTAAAAAAACAACAGATTAACAGAGTTGGAAGGGACCATGTAGGCCATTTAGTCAACCCCCCACCCGAGCAGGAAACCTGACACCATCTCTGACTAATGGCAGTCCAATCTCTTCTTGAAAGCCTTTGGTGATGAAGCTCCCACAACTTCTGAAGGCAAGCTGTTCCACTAGTTGATTGTTCTCACTGTCAGAAAATTTCTTATTGCTAGACTGAATCTCTCCTTGATCAGTTTCCATCCATTATTCTTTGTCTGGCGTTTGGTTGCCTTGGAAAATAGCTTGATCCCCTCCTTTCTGTGACAGCCCTTCAAATATTGGAAGACTGCTATCATGTCTCTCCTGGCCCTTCTCTTCACTAGACTAGTCATGCCTAGTTCTTGTAACCATTCTTCATATGTTTTATGGATGGAGTCAACCTTGAGCCAGTGAGATGAGAACCGCTGAACTGCGGATAACAGTCAGCTGAAGTGGCCTGCAGTACTGCACCCTAACCACTGCGCCACCTCGGCTCATAAGTGATGATATGATAGCAGTATTCCAGTATTTGAGAAGCTGCCACAAAGAGGAGTGGGTCAACTTATTTACCTGTAGGCAGGTCAAGAAACAATGGAAACTAATGAAGGAAGGAAGCAACCCAGAATTGAGGAGAAACTTCCTAATGGTGAGAACAATTAAACAGCTTGCCTTCAGAAGTTGTAAGTACTTCATCACTGGAGGCTTTTAAGAAAAGACTGGACAGCCATTTGTCTAGGATGGGATAGGGTTGCCTGCTTGAGCAGGGGGGGTTGAACTAGAAAACCTCCAAGGTCCCTTCCATCTCTATTCTGATTGATTGATCATTGAACAACCAGCAACAGCAAACAAATTCACAGATATTAAAAAACCAAACAATGAGACAGATTCAGTTGCCAACTCTCTCCTACATCTGTGTGCCTGCGTACGTGCGTACACACACATATATGCAAACACTCAATTAGAGATTCTATTGGACAAACTGCCCTGTCTCTGTGCAGAAGAATAAATGGACTCCAATTTGACACCAGAATAGGCAATATCTCAAAATCAGGGCATTAGGTCCCTTGGTCTCTGATCACGTGGTTAGAAAAGGAAACGACAAAGATAGATTTCATTTAAAAAACAGCTGAACTAAAATACATTAGAAGATTCGACACCATTTTTCACAATATAAAAAAAAGTTTATTGTTCCATTACTTATGTTAACTAGTTATTCAGAGCAAGAATATTGGTGTCTTTCCTAATTTTCATTATTAATCACCTCTTCCATTATAATTATAATTTTCCTGCTTCCTTCCTTCTCCCATTTCTTTCCTTGTAAGTGCATCTATGACTGTGTGTATTTGTATATATTAGCATGCTAAAAATTCCTGGTAAATTTATAGGCATATTCTTCCTTTAGGTTTTGTCGGCAGCAATATAAAAATGTCTATTTCTATTTCTATTTCTATTTCTATTTCTATTTCTATTTCTATTTCTATTTCTATTTCTATTTCTATTTCTATTTCTATTTCTATTTCTATTTCTATTTCTATTTCTATTTCTATTTCTATTTCTATTTCTATTTCTATTTCTATTTCTATTTCTATTTCTATTTCTATTTCTATTATTATTTCTATTTCTATTTCTATTTCTATTATTTATAATTATATTTATAATTATATTTATATTTATTTTATAATTATATTTATAATTATATTTATAATTATATTTATATTTATTTTATAATTATATTTATAATTATATTTATAATTTGTTTTATTTATGTGTTTGTGCTTGTGTTTGTTTATGTTTATATTATTATTTATATTTATATTATTATTTATATTTACATTATTATTTATATTTACATTATTATTTATATTTACATTATTATTTATATTTACATTATTATTTATATTTATATTATTTTGATTGAGCCCAACATTTTTGTTGCTGAGACATTCGTTAAGTGCATTTTGCCCCAATTTACAACCTTGCTTGGCACCGTTGTTAAGTGACTCACTCAGCTGTTAAGCTAGTAGCATGGTTGCTTGTCAGAAGGTCGCAAGGGATCACATGACCCCAGGACACTGCAACGGTCATAAATACATTTCAGTTTCCAAGCGTCTGAATTTTGATCATGTGACCATGGGGATATTGCAATTGTTGGGTGAAAAATAGTCATGACTCACTTTTTTCAGTACTATTGTAATTAAATGAATTGTTGTAAGTCAAAGGAAGACTCAACATATAGCCTTCTTCACATTACCTTATCACGTATGAGGGAACAGATAAAGAAGCATGCTGATAAAATTAAGCTTAAACTTGCCTAAGTTTGAGAAATTATCGCCCTACTCTGAATCCACTGAAATGTAAAGATATGCATACTTTCAATAAACTGTGCTTAGAAACCCTTGTAAATTCTGTTTTCAAAGAAATGCCAAATATATTCCCTGCTATCAAATCAAAGTTAAATTAGGAGAATGGGGTTTTCAGTCATATGTATTCACTGTGGGTTTTTTTGTAAAAAGCTGCAATCTATAAAGCAGATGTTTTTCTACCACCACAAAAAAGCATCACACTTTTCTTTGTCTTAGTTTTTTAAGCTTTTCTTGACCAAAGCAGTTAGCAACACATTTTAATATGGATGAGGAACAGAGGTGATATTCAGCCGGTTTGGACTGGTTCACCCAAACCGGTAGTGGAAATTGTGGGTGGGCCTGCCCATCCTCCCATCCTCCCTGGATCTATGCCATCCTATTTGGATGTTTTCAAGCTGCGTGCATGCATGCAAGTCCCATGCATAATCAAAGCACATGCACAGAAGGATGAATGCATGCGTGGACCGGGCACATGTGTTTACATTTGCAAACTGGTAGGGCAAGTAAGTGAATACTACCCCTGATGGGGAAGGATGAAGCTGATTTAGCAGTGATTACTACCCGAGTGAACTTCTTTGGAGGACCTCCTGAAACAAATATCCTCATTTTAAGCAGGTAGAATAGATGCTCTGCTTACTTAATATATAGTCTATTAAATAGGACTAATCAGAAGACCTCAAAGGAATTAAGAGAAAAGCACATGTCTCCTAATATGGATTTATTTATGAGCAATAGCAATAGTTAGACTTATACACCGCTTCATAGGGCTTTCAGCCCTCTCTAAGCGGTTTACAGAGTCAGCATATTGCCCCCAACAACAATCCGGGTCCTCATTTTACCCACCTCAGAAGGATGGAAGGCTGAGTCAACCCTGAGCCGTGAGATTTGAACAGCCAAACTGCAGAACTGCAGTCAGCTGAAGTAGCCTGCAGTGCTGCATTTAACCACTGCGCCACCTTGGCTCTGAGTTCCAAGCACTATCAACACTGCAGATGAAGAGATTTGCAAAAAATGAGAGACATTCATAATATGCTATGGAGAAGTCATACAGATCACGATAACCTGCTTAAAGTTACATAAGGGTCAACGGCACACAAGGAGGGTTGGATAATCACTTGTGATTATGTAGGGCTGTGATGGTGAACCAATGGCATGTGTGCCACATGTGGAGCCATTTCTGAGGGCATGTGAGGTGTTGATTTTTGGCCTTGATTTTTGATCATTTTTCACCTTCCGGAGGCGAAAAAACGTCTAATTCGCAAACCGGAAGTTCGGGCGCGGACTTCCGGTTTGCATGTTGGGCTGTTTTTTGCTCTCTGGAGGCTTCAGGGAAGCCTCCTGAAGCCTCTGGAGGGAGCAAAATGGCCCTAAAGGCAATTCAGAAGTTCATTCCCAAACTTCCAGTTTCCATGTTGAGCCGTTTCCCCTCACCAAGCTCCTAGAAAGCCTCTGGAGCCTGGGGAGGGCGAAAAATAGACCTACTTGCAGTGGGCCCTTTCAGGCCTCCCCAGGCTCCAAGAAAGCCATGTGCACATGCACGGAGCAGTGTGGGGGGATCATGTGTACATGAGTGGGGAGCATGGTGCAGGGGTGCATTAAATTATAGGGGAGCATATGAGCACCCGCGATAGCGTGCTTTTGGCACCCAAGGTGAAAAAGGTTCACCATCATTGATGTAGGGATTCTAGGCTGATCCTTCTTTTCACCTTGCCCCCACTTCTTCTCCCAAAGTTATTATGATCTGCAAGGCAGGGGTGAAATCCAGTAGGTTCTGAGGGGTTCTTGAGAACTGAGTAGTTTGGAGAACCGGTAGTGGAAATTCTGAGTAGTTTGGAGAACCCGCAAATAATACCTCTGGCTGGCCCCAGAGTGGGGTGAGAATGGGGATTTTGCAGTATCCTTTCCCTGGAGTGGGGTGAGAATGGGGATTTTGCAGTATTCTTTCCCTGGAGTGGGGTGGGAATGGGGATTTTGCAGTATCCTTTCCCTGGAGTGGGGTGGGAATGGGGATTTTGCAGTATCCTTTCCCTGGAGTGGGGTGGGAATGGGGATTTTGCAGTATCCTTTCCCTGGAGTGGGGTGGGAATGGGGATTTTGCAGTATCCTTTCCCTGGAGTGGGGTGGGAATGGGGATTTTGCAGTATCCTTTCCCTGGAGTGGGGTGGGAATGGGGATTTTGCAGTATCCTTTCCCTGGAGTGGGGTGGGAATGGGGATTTTGCAGTATCCTTTCCCTGGAGTGGGGTGGAATGGGGATTTTGCAGTATCCTTTCCCTGGAGTGGGGTGGGAATGGGGATTTTGCAGTATCCTTTCCCTGGAGTGGGGTGAGAATGGGGATTTTGCAGTATCCTTTCCCTGGAGTGGGGTGGAATGGAGATTTTGCAGTATCCTTTCCCTGGAGTGGGGTCAGAATGTGGATTTTGCAGTATCCTTTCCCTGGAGTGGGGTGGAATGGAGATTTTGCAGTATCTTTTCCCTGGAGTGGGGTGGGAATGGGGATTTTGCAGCATCCTTTCCCTGCAGTGGGGTGGAATGGAGATTTTGCAGTATCCTTTCCCTGGAGTGGGGTGGAATGGAGATTTTGCAGTATCCTTTCCCTGGAATGGGGTGGAATGGAGATTTTGCAGTATCCTTTCCCTGGAGTGGGGTGGAATGGAGATTTTGCAGTATCCTTTCCCTGGAGTGGGGTGGGAATGGGGATTTTGCAGTATCCTTTCCCTGGAGTGGGGTGGGAATAGAGATTTTACAGTATCTTTCCCCTGCCATGCCCACCAAGCCACACCATGCCCACCAAGCTATGCCCACAGAACAGATAGTAAATTTTTTTGAATTTCATCACTGCTGCAAGGTGTATGCAGCCCTTAACAATACCACATCTACTGCTAGGGCCAAAGGTGATTCAACAGTCCATTGTTCTCTTATGACAAAAGATAAATACTTAGGATCATATGTATGAAATTTATTCCTCTTTTATTTGACTACAAAATAATACAAATCACTTTCAATTTATCTTGCATTGTGTGCTTTCATTTTAGAGCAATGAAGTGAAGCCATCTGCAGTGGAATATCACATGTTAGACTGTGCCAAATTGTAGTTGACAAAAATGTTTTTGGAAACTTGCTTGGTTTTAAAAGGAAAGAGCTGCAACAATAGAATTAAAGGTGGTTCCATTAGTTCCATTCATTCATGTGAATGGAGAAAACATTTAAAAGAACAGTGGGACTGTGGCTTTCCCTCCTCCCCTAGGGTAAGGTAAAGGTAAAGGTTCCCCTTGCACATATGCGCTAGTCATTCCCGATTCTAGGGGGCAGTGCTCATCTCTGTTTCAAAGCTGAAGAGCCAGCGTTGTCTGAAGATAGTAGCAATAGCAATAGCAGACTTATATACCGCTTCATAGGGCTTTCAGCCCTCTCTAAGCGGTTTACAGAGTCAGCATATCGCCCCCACAGTCTGGGTCCTCATTTCACCCACCTCGGAAGGATGGAAGGCTGAGTCAACCTTGAGCCGGTGAGATTAGAACCGCTGAACTGCAGATAACAGTCAGCTGAAGTGGCCTGCAGTACTGCACCCTAACCACTGCGCCACCTCGGCTCTTAGATGTCTCTCTGGTCATGTGGCCGGCATGAATAAATGTCAAAGGCGCACAGAACACTGTTACCTTTCCACCAAATGTGGTTCCTATTTTTCTACTCGCATTTTTTTACGTGCTTTCGAACTGCTAGGTTGGCAGAAACTGGGACAAGTAATGGGAGCTCCCTCCATTACGTGGCACTAGGGATTCGAACTACCGAATTTAGCGTCTTAGCCACTGAGCTACCGCGTTCCTATTTCTTTAGGGTAGTACACATTCATACTTAAAAAGGCAAGGACATTTACTAACATGCAATTGTGTTGGGTAGTGCAGTGAGGAGCTAGCATTTTGAACAATCAGCAATGTTGGAAAAGCAACAAAGAAAACATGAAAAAGGATTCAGTGGGAGAAGTAACAATGAGAAATGACTGCAAAAGGACAGAGCAATAAAGGGGGAAATAGAATTTGATGAGGAAGTAGCATTTAAGCAATACTGAGAGAACAGTAATAAATAATCCCAGAGGGCTAACAATGGGACAGCATGTACATTGAGGGAAGAGAGCTAGTCGATATATGCCTTGTACATGTGTCTTAGCTTGGGAAGGAAAGAAAGGACAAGGAGGATAAAGACATGAAAAGGGTGCCCTTTTCCTGAAATATATAGTGATGCTATCAAGTTTAGGAACTCAGGAACAGAGAAAGGGGAATCTTCTACATAACCTGGATTTTTGAAGATGGGTGTTGGACAGAATCTCAAGAAGCAAAGGTGACAACAGAAAGGAAGGAATGGGGTTCTTATAAATAGATGCGCATAATGCAGTTTGGTTGGGTCAACCTAATACACTCCTTGGTTTCCTGAAGTTCAAAGTTTGGAACTGGTGAGTTTAACACAACTGGGGCAGGATATTTAGGGCCCACTCATCACCAAATCACTAAAAACAGAACAGAGTAACAAAGTTGGAAGGGAGCGTGGAGATGTTCTAGTCTCTACCCAAGGAAGAGACTCTATAGGATAATTTGGCTTGGTTGTTGAATTTAACTTAATAAAAGAAAGCCTTGCATAAGTTCAAGATATAACTTTCCTTCCTTCCTTCCTTCCTTCCTTCCTTCCTTCCTTCCTTCCTTCCTTCCTTCCTTCCTTCCTTCCTTCCTTCCTTCCTTCCTTCCTTCCTTCCTTCCTGAATCGAATTAATTCTAATTCTAATTTCTAATTCTAATTTTAACTCTATAATTCAAATTCTATTCTAATGCTCTTCTAATTCTATTGTAATTCTAATTCTATTCTAATGCCATTCTAATTCAAATTCTTATTATAATTCTGTCTAGTTCTATTTCTCCTCTTGTAGCTCTTAATTCTATTCAACATCCATCCAATTCCTATTCTATTCTATTCTATTCTATTCCATTCCATTCCATTCCATTCCATTCCATTCCATTCCATTCCATTCCATTCCACTCATTCCTTCCTTCCTTCCTTCCTTCCTTCCTTCCTTCCTTCCTTCCTTCCTTCCTTCCTTCCTTCCTTCCTTCCTTCCTGAATCAAATTAATTCTAATTCCTAATTCTAATTTTAACTCTATAATTCAAATTCTATTCTAAGGCTCTTCTAATTCTATTGTAATTCTAATTCTATTCTAATGCCATTCTAATTCAAATTCTTATTATAATTCTGTCTAGTTCTATTTCTCCTCTTGTACCTCTTAATTCTATTCAACAACCATCCAATTCCTATTCTATTCTATTCTATTCTATTCTACTCTACTCTACTCTACTCTATTCTATTCTATTCTATTCTATTCCATTCCATTCCATTCCATTCCATTCCATTCCATTCCATTCTTACTCTTACTCTTACTCATATTTTTTAGTTTCTAGTTCTATTAATTCACCCATGATCATGGCCAATGCCGTTTCAGTCCCATATCTGGACCTGAAACCTGACTGAAATGCATCCAGATAAACTGTTCCTCCAGGGTCCTCTGGAGCTGTAACATCACCATTTTTTCCAACCATCTCTCTCTAGGAAGCTACGAAACATGTCTCTAAAGCTGCCTATTTGTCATTTTTTGGGGGAGAAGGCATAGTTCTTTGGATGTAGATTGCTTCTTGGTACAGAAGACTGAGCCACTTAATAGTCCGCTGTTTGTTTTCTAAAGTCAGGCATTGGAAGCAGACATGACAGTATTTAAAGTAGGCCTTAAAACAGAGGTGTCCCTTTGAAATCAACAGGATTGAATCTAACAGATTTCACTGATTTCAGTGGCACAACATTGACAAATTACAAATCCAACCCATTGTCTGGAAAGACCAATACATTTTAAACCAATCTATTGGGATCAATGTGTTTGTATGTATCAGTGACAAGAGGATCTCCTGCTTGGGCAGGAATCAGATTAGAAGATCTCCAAGGTCCCTTCCAATTCTGTTTTTCTGTGATTCTGACACTTTTCCAAGACAGAAATCTCTCCTGAGCCTCTTCAGTTGTCAGTTCACAGGCACCCCAATGTTTTTTGGTGGGGAGGAGGGGCAGAAAGACTAAGGTTTCTACTCTTCAGCTGTGTGTCTCATTTATAAAGCCCTTCATGGTATTGGACCTGGGTACTTGGGAGACCGCCTGCTGCCAATTACCTCCACTAGACTGATTAGATCCCACAGATTAGGCCTCCTCCGAATTCCATCCGCCGGCCAGTGTCGACTGGCGACTACCCGGAGGAGAGCCTTCTCTGTGGCTGCTCCCACCCTCTGGAACGAACTCCCTGTGGAGATTCGAACCCTCACCACCCTCCAGGCCTTCCGCAAAGCCCTTAAAACCTGGCTGTTCCGACAGGCCTGGGGCTAAAGAACCGTTGCCCCCGTCTCGAATGGTATGACTGTCGTGTGTTTTAAATTATGCATTGTTTTGTGTCGTTTTAATTTTGTCTGTATCCCCCCTTCCCTGGTTTAAGTTGTGAGCCGCCCTGAGTCCCCTTCGGGGGAAAAGGGCGGCATATAAATTAAATAAACATTCAACATTCATTCATTATTAACCAGGTGAGAAGTGACCCAGACAGCTACCCTGCCAATAGACTTTATCCAAGCTTTCATAATACCCCAAATGTCCCCCACTGGGTGTAACGGGTTGAGAAATTTCTGAATTCATGCATCCGGAGTATGGCCAGGCTGCATAATTTCTATTTATTGATTTACAAGATTTATATAGCAATCCACTTTGGGTACATAACTCTGGGTGGCTTACAAATTCCTGATGATGGATAGTGATATGTTTGGTAGCTTCCTGAGACCTTTGTGTGGCATGGATGTAGGTCACAAAGGTGGAGGAGCAGGTGAACTTTGATAGGTGGATAAGGGAGGCAGGTCATCTCCTAAGCAATTCTCATGGCTTTATGATTTCATCCATGCAGGCTAAAGTGTCAGTTACTGTCAGTTATCAGTTATCAGAGTGAAGAGACCTCCTAAAAGGTAAGTTGCTCTTCAGTGGGACTTCTGAACTTTCTCTCCTTTTGTAGCCAACTCTTGGAGAGGTAAGTGAGGGTAAGAGTTTGATTTAGGTTTAGGCTGGGGAAGAGGGTTATGGTGGGGGGAAAGGGTCTGGTTGAAATAGGTTGAGAGGGAGGGTGAGGTTGAGAATTAGGACCAGGGTGAGGGAAACATGGAGGGGAATGCGTATGAGGAAAGAGAGAAAGAGAAGAAAAGATAAAAAGGAGAGGGAGAAGGAAGGTAAGGGGGGACAAAGAGGTGGAGTGGGATGGTTAGGAGAAGGGAAGGAGAATGAAAGGCAGTGGCTGAGGTTGGGAACAGAATATTGCTTTATTGCTTTATTTGTATGCCACCCTTTTCCCTGAAAGGGACTCAGGGCGGCTCACAACTCAAGGGAGGGGAAAAACAGACAAGTTACAAAGCATAAAAACCATACAAAATTAAAAAGCACAACAATCATACCATTCGAAGTGGGGCTGCAAGTGTTTAGCCCCAGGCCTGTCGGAACAGCCAGGTTTTAAGGGCTATGCGGAAGGCCTGGAGGGTGGTGAGGGTACGAATCTCCACGGGGAGTTTGTTCCAGAGGGTCGGAGCAGCCACAGAGAAGGCCCTCCTCCGGGTAGTCGCCAGTCGACACTGGCCGGCTGATGGAATTCGGAGCAGGCCTAGTCTGTGGGATCTTATTGGTCTAGTGGAGGTAATTGGCAGTAGGCGGTCTCTCAAGTACCCAGATCCAATACCATGAATATGATGGAAAGGGAGGAGGAAGGAGAGGAGTATGAAGAGATAGAATGGGACAGATAAGAGAGAGGAGGTGGCAAGGAAGGGAGTTGAGGGGGAAGAGGGATAGGGAGGGAAAAGACAGGAGGGGGTTGAGAAGGGGGAAGGAGTAGGGCTGAAGAAAAGTATACTGAAAACTTTGACTCTGCTACTGGCTTTGAACATTGCTTTTCATACTTTGGACTTGCTTCTTGGACCTTGAACTTGGATTTTGGTTTTGGTCAATTGTGCTTGGACCAAGGACTTGTCTTGGACTCTGAGCCTGGTGAGTGTGTGGAGGGAGGGAGGGAGAGAGAGGGGGGGGGGAGAGGGAGAGAGAAGAGAGAGAGAGAGAGAGAGAGAGAGAGAGAGAGAGAGAGAGAGAGAGAGAACAAACTGACTTCTTTGATAATTTATGAATTTTATAATTAGGGTAGAAAAAAAAGAATCATGTTGTGACCTTAGACTAAGAGGCAAATTTATAATTATAGGTTCTGTAAAGAAGTTTGGAAACTACTTTTTTATATATTTTTTCTTTCTTGTTTTTTCTTTACTTATTTTTATTTTTTGCACTTTTAGCTATTTGTTTATATTACTTTGTATTAGTTTTCATTTTTTTAATGTCTTATGTTTAAATAATGCACACACATATACAATAATTGGGATAATCATTACCGTGTTTCCGCAAAAATAAGACAGGATCAATTTTTCTTTTGACCCCTGAAATAAGCACTTGGCCTTATTTTTGGGGAGGCCTTATTTTAGTACATACGCTCAAAAGCCCGATTGGGCTTATTATCTGGAGAGGTCTTATTTTCAGGGAAACAGGGTAATATTTTGAGGGTTTGTTTATAGCCATTGGCATGCAAGTTTTTCTCTTATGTTGATGCTGCGTTCAGATAAAACTGGAATTATCATCCGAATAAACTGATACAGTTGACATATAATTCAGTGATGGGATTCTAATTTTTTACTATCGGTTCTGTGGGCTTGGCTTGGTGGATGTGACATGGCTTGGTGACCATGGCTTAGTGGGTGTGGCAGGGGAAGGATACTGTAAAATCTCAATTCCCTCCCCACTCCAGGGGAAGGTTACTGCAAAATCCCCATTCCTTCCTGATCAGCTGGGACTCGGGAGGCAAAAAAATAGATGTGGGGAGGGGCCAGTTAGAGGTCATAGTTATTGGTTCTCCGAACTACTCAAAATTTCCACTACTGGTTCTCCAGAACTGGTCAGAACCTTCTGAATACCACCTCTGATATAATTATTGTAAGTTTCTATGAGATTCTATTTAGACTCAAGGCAGAAATTTCTATTAGCTTTCTGCTAGAATAGGTCTGGTTTTTACTAATTGCAGTATAAATAGATCTCCACTCCAAATGTTTCCTTTATTGTTAATGTGGCCAATTTCTCTGCTAATTTATAGCCCCAGCAATTAAAATTAAGATTAAATAGATATGGCTTTAATTTGAAGGAGTTTCTATTAACCCCAAGGAACAGGCTGAAAATAGGCACTGATTGGTACGTGGGAGATGGCATTTCATGTTCTGAATTTGTATGTTTGTACGTGTAAATAGTTAGGTTGCCTTTAATTAGCACCCATTAATCAGCTTATGTTCATAATACTCTTCTAAACATGCTTTTAATGTTTTGCATTCATTGCATTAAATGGTTATTTTTATAAAATGAGTGCTATATTTTCAGTTGCAAAGGAATGCCCTTTTCCATGGTTTCGAAAAGCCAGCAGAAATATAAATACCCGTATTTCAGATAGCAAGGCTAATTTCACAGCTGGTGGGAGATGTTCTGATGTTCAGAAGCACCCGATTAGAAAAATATATCTTTTGGATGTGTCACAAAGGGGAATGATTCAGGATTTAGTAGTGCCCGTAAGAAAGATCCAGTCTTACAGAATTCATCCTTTGCCAAACTTTGTTTCCTTACCAAGCAACACAACACTTTTCCTGTAAATTTTTTAAAATTTCTTTCTGCAATGCGATTGGTTCCTAGTTTCCTAAATGTTCTTCCAGGGCTCTATTATAATTACATTTCTTAACGTGATGGCACTTGTATACTGTTGCTCTTTAATTTCACTGTAAAAATAGGACAAGCTGAATATATTAATAGATTGTAGAAATACACCGAAGGGAGGAATAGAGGGATAGAAGAAAGAGGGGTAGCGAGGGTGGGAGAGAGGACTGGAGGGAGGGGGAGAAGGAAGGCAGGGAGTGTATCGGGAGAGAGGAGTGGTAGAGGGGGAAGGGGAAGTAGGGTAGAGGGGAATGATAGCAATAGCAATAGCAGTTAGACTTATATACCGCTTCATAGGACTTTCAGCCCTCTCTAATCGTTTTACAGAGTCAGCATATCGCCCCCACAGTCTGGGTCCTCATTTCACCCACCTCGGAAGGATGGAAGGCTGAGTCAACCTTGAGCCGGTGAGATTAGAACTGCTGAACTGAATGGAGGGAAGATGGAAAGTTGGAGGGGGGGCGAAAGAAAGGGTGTATGGAGGGTCGAAGAGGTACATTGGGTTTCTATTTTGGGGGGTATTGCCGACAAGAGGAATGGCTGTGTTTATTGTTTAATGTTATATGGCCCTGGTTATGCACAGTATATATGTGACTGTACGAAAATGAAATGGAAAATAAAAACACATTTAAAGTTGAAAAAAAATATAATTACATTTCTCTCCTCACTTCTAATGCAGCTGGTCTTTGACTTACAGTCATTTGTACAGTGACCGTTTTGCAATTGCAGCCACATTGAAAAAAAGGGACTTTGACCATTTTTCACACTTTAGTTTACTTTAGTGTCATTGCATCTCATATAACAAAATTAAATGTTATCTTCAGTGTACATTATAATTATAAAAATAAAACACAAATGCACATCCTTCACATTCTATACAATTGAATTGAAAACTGATCTTGCATTAATATTGCATTATAACAGTGATGGTGAACTTTTTTCTGCTTGGGTGCAAAAAGTGTGCACATGCGTGCAATAGCGTGTCTGTGCGTGCCCACACCCATAATGCAATGCCCTCTCTCCATGCATGTGCACCCAACCCCCTGCACACACCCCGTGCATGTACGCAGGCCTGATTGAAGCCTCTGAACTTCTGGTAGGCCCATTGCAGTGGTGGGTTGCAGGCAGTACGAGAACACTGGGTACCGTTCCGATACAGTGCTCCAGAGATCCCGTGGCACGACAAAACCACACTCATCAAAATCACGGTGATAAAATCGCGGCACTAAAGCTGCGACGTCATCACCGCGCGTCATCACCGCCGTGACAACAGCTCGGCAACAGAAGGGCGCTTTAAAACGGCGCTGCGGCAGAAAGCCGACTTCAATTAAGGTAAGGGTTAGGATTAGGTTTAGGGGTTAGGTTTAGGGTTAGGTTTAGGGTTAGGTTTAGGGTTAGGTTTAGGGTTAGGTTTAGGGTTAGGTTTAGGTTTAGGGTTAGGTTTAGGGTTAGGTTTAGGGTTAGGTTTAGGGTTAGGTTTAGGGTTAGGTTTAGAATTAGGTTTAGGGTTAGGTTTAGGGTACTGAGTGCTTGGGAATGTGCGAATTTGTCCTCCACGATTATGTCATCGCGGTAGGGTCGCATTTTTCCTTAGCGCTTAGAACGGCGCGAATTAGTCTTCGCGCTTATGTCTCCGCGGATAAGGGCTTCGCGGATTTGTGGTGGAACCCAGAGATCCTACCTGCCCACCCACCCACCTGAGCTCCTTACCTGTATTTGAACTCTTTGGGACTTCCGTGCATGTGCACAGAGCATATGGTGCCTGCGCAACACTCCGCGGAGCAGTTGGAGCATCACAAAGGTCTCGTGAAAGTAAGGACACATGCGCGTGAGTGCGCGTATGCTACACATGTACATGTGGAGGACACTGGGCCCCATTGCACTGTACTGAATGCAATGGGAGCCGGGACCCACCATTGGCCCATTGCGTCTGTTTTTTGCCATCCACAGGCTTCGGAGGCTTTCCTGAAGTCTGGGGAGGGCGAAAACTACCTCACTCTGCCCTCTGGAAGGCCAAAAATCAGTTGGCCATGCACGCTGGAGCTGACGTAGAGCAACTCCTCGCATGCCCTCAGATATGGCTGCACGTGCTACCTGTGGCATGTGTGCCATAGGTTCGCTTGCCATCATGGCATTATACAGTAGAATTCAGGGGTGGGCTGCTACGGGACAACTCATACCTAGTGATATGGCTGGTTTGGAGAACCTCCAAATCCCACCTCTGGCTGGCCCTGTCCGCCCCACTCCTTCCAGGAGTCTCCACGCTGCCCATTTTGGATACAAGGTAAGTGGAAGCCCTGTGCGGAGACTGGGGTAGGGGGGAAATGGATCTCTCGGGCCTGTTTCCAGCCTCCAGAGCCCTGGGGAAGGAGCGTTTGCTCTCCTGGAGGCTCAAGGAAAGCCTCCGTAGCCTGGGGAAGGCGAACCCCCCTCCTCGGTGGTGCAGGAGACTGACTAGGCTACACCCACCATGGCCACGCCTACCCAGCAACTGGACAGAGAACCAACTGCTGAAATTTTTGAAGCCCACCCCTGGTAGAATTCAATATAGTTACAACTGTTGCAGTGGTTGTTGATCCCCGTAGTCATGTGATCAACATTCAGGCACTTGGCAACTGGCATGTATTTATGACAGTTGCACTGTCCCAAGGTCACGCGATCATCATTTGTAACGTTTCCAGCCAGCTGCCGACAGGCAAAATTAATGAGGTAAGCCAGGTTCAGTTAACAACCTCATGATTCACTTAACAACTGTAGCAAAGAAAGGTTGGGAAATGTGATGCAACTCACTTAACAACTGCCTTACTTTGCAATGGAAATTTTGGTCTCCGTTGTGGTGGTAAGTCAGTTATGGATTACCTGGATGGTGTGTTCCATTTCCACAGCGGCTTAATTAGCACTGGGAAACTCAGGAGCCATTAGCATGAAGAAATCTTACGATTCCGTTGAAAGGTAAAATGCTTGTAACTGATAAAAATGTTGAAGTCTGGCTTTCACTTTTTAATTAGTTATGTCTGACAGGTAACATCCCAAAGGCTATGATTCATTCATTCTGAACCTCTTCCCTTTCCCACATTAAGTTGAATCATGAAGATTAATTACCTTCTTTCTAGAATGTGTGGGCAATGTAATGCAAAATGTGATGTAAAACCAGGAGACGATCACAAGGACCTTCTCATTATTTTCCGTGTGGTTTAGATCCTTATGGCCATAAGCCTGCAATGAAATTGTTCTCAAGGAATGGGCAGTATTTCAGCTATTTGCTTTGAAACACACCCTCCCATAAAAACACATGGTTAATCTGCACATCCCGTAGAGCCAAATCAAGCATGGTTGTAAACATTCTGTGACAAACAGAGGGATTCATCAGAAGGATCAGAATGGTGCAAGCAATGGTTCCACCACAAAACCGCGGCCGACTAAAGCGCGCTCGACGAAACCACGTACCTGACGTCATCACAGCGCGACGAAAAAAGCACGCTGTGAGCTGTAAAGCTAAAATTAACGTGTAAACCTAAACCTAACCCCCCGAAACCTAACCCTAACCCTAACCCTAAACCTAACCCTAAACCTAACCCTAAACCTAACCCTTAACCTAACCCTAAACCTAACCCTAAACCTAACCCTTAACCTAACCCTAAACCTAACACTAACCCTTAACCTAACCCTAAACCTAACCCTAACCCTTAACCTAACCCTAACCCTAACCCTAACCCTAACCCTAACCCTAACCCTAACCCTAACCCTAACCCTAACCCTAACCCTAACCCTAACCCTAACCCTAACCCTAACCCTAACCCTAAACCTAAACCTAACCCTTACCTTAACGTGAATCGGCTTGCTTTAAAAGCGCTTTTTAAAGCGCCCTTTTTTCTCCGTGGTCGTATTTGTCGCGCTGCTGATGACGTCAGGTACGCGCTTTAATCGGGCGCGCTTTAGTGGACCGCGGTTTTGTCATGCCACGGCAAGCAATAATATCAATGATTATCTACTAGGTTTGTGGATTTTCAAGGCCATTCTACTTGGTTCCACTTAACCATTGAAGATACGATTACGGTCAAAGATTCCTTCAAATCAAGTGTACAACCCAATGACCACATTGATACAAACGTCCCGTTTTCTTGTGACGCTCAGAATAACAGAGGTGGAAGGAACCTTGGAGGTCTTCTAATCCAACCGCCTGCTCCAGCAGAATTAGGGGGTGTCAAAACTCGCAGCATCATATTGTCATCACGTTATGTATCATAACTCCCCCCCCCCGTCGCTAAACTAGGGGTAGGCATGAGTAGCATGTGATGCATCTGGCCCGTGACCGCAAATTTAACACTCCTGCCCTACACCATTTCAGGCAAATTGCTGTCCAGTCTCTTCTTAAAATCCTCCAGTGATGGGGCACCCACAACTTCTGAAGGCAAAGTGTTGCACTGGTTAATTGTTCCCACTATTAGAAAATGTCTCCTTAGTTCTAGGTTACATCTCTCCTTGTTTAGATTCCAACCATTGTTTCTTGTCTTGTGTTCAAGTGCTTTGGAAAAATAGGCTGACCCCCTTTTCTTTGTGGCAGCCCCTCAAATTTTGGAACACTGTTATCAAGTCACCCCTAGTCCTTATTTCACTAGACTAGACATACTCGGTTCTTGCAACAATTTTTTAGCCTCCAGGCTCCTAATCGCCTTTGAATTGGCCTTTTTGGTTGCTGCCATATACTGCTGGCTCATATTTAAGTGATTGTCCACTAGGACTTCAAGAGTTATTGCTATTAAGCCAAATTTCATCTAATCTATACCCGTACATTTGGTTTTTATTGCCTACGTGTAGATCTTACTTTTCTCTCCATTGAATTTCATTTTGTTAGATCATTCCCAGTGTTCAAGTCTGTTGAGATCCACTTAGATCTTGAGACTATCTTCTGGGATGTTGGCTATTCCTGCCAGCTTAATGTCATCTCTAAATTTGATGAGTTCCCTTTCTATTTCCTCATCTAGATTATTTATAAAGATATTAAACAATACTGGGCTAAAACAGAACCTTGAGATACCCCACTGCTTACTTGCCTCCATGTAGTTGCATTACTATTAAGGACTACTTATTGAGCGTGACCCGACAAAAGGGTGAATGACAAAACCGCGCCCGACTAAACCGTGTCGCTAAAACCACGATGTCATCAACGCAGTGACAACAGCATGGCGACAACAGCATGGAGACAGAAGGGCGCTTTACAACAGCGCGTCGACAGAAAACCGATTTAACTTAAGGTAAGGGTTAGGTTTAGGGTTAGGTTTAGGGTTAGGTTTAGGTTTAGGTTTAGGGTTAGGCTTAGGTTTAGGTTTAGGGTTAGGGTTAGGTTTAGCATTACGTTTAGGGTTAGGGTTAGCGTTACGTTTAGGGTTAGGGTTAGCGTTACGTTTAGGGTTACGTTTAGGCTTAGTTTTACAGTGCGCTTCTGTCGCCACGCTGTTGTCGGCGCGATTCAGCGCTCATTCGTCGGAGCGCTTTAGAACACGCGGTTTTGTCACCGTGGTTTAGTCGGCCGCAGTTTTGTCGTTCGCCCTTTTGTCGGTGAACCCTTATTGAGTATGGTTTGTTAGTGAGTTACATATCCTACATTTTTTTTAGTTTATTAAGAAGTAGGTAAGAAGCAGGAAATAGGATGAGTTATAAAAGCTCTTTGCCATTGCTGCCTTTTTAAAAATGCTCCATCTAGTCTACACCTCTACTTTCCTCAATTGTCTCTCCCATAAGCACTAGTGGGGTCCCACTTGAACTTCCAAACTGAGGCAGAATCAACTTTGTTGAGATGGACTCAGCTGTTCAGACTTTCCTTTCTTCTAGGAAAGAGTCAACAAAAATGTTGAATATTGATGTTTGAAAGCTTATTTAGGTAGCGTAAGCATAAATATTTGCCTTCCAATCATGGAAGGATAAAGATCTTTTTCTTTTCTTTTGCAGACTGTCTACCTGTAAGCCTAAAATCTAACATTTATACAAGAAGCTTCTCTACTCCAAGGGATTAGGCATTTAAATCCAACATCTCTGGGAATGTGCTTCACATAATGATTTACCATCTTTGTTCTTACTCTAACTCAGTGTTTCCCAACCTTGGCAACTTGAAGATAGCAATAGCAATAGCAGTAGACTTATATACCACTTCATAGGCCTTTCAGGCCTCTCTAAGCGGTTTACAGAGAGTCAGCATATTGCCCCCAACAATCTGGGTCCTCATTTTACCCACCTCGGAAGGATGGAAGGCTGAGTCAACCCTGAGCCGGTGAGATTTGAACCGCTGACCTGCTGATCTAGCAGTAGCCTGCAGTGCTGCATTTAACCACTGCACCACCTTGGCTCTTGGCGAATGCTGGCTGGGGAATTCTGGGAGTTGAAGTCCAGACATCTTCAAGTTGCCAAGGTTGGGAAACACTGCTCTAACTTATTCTAGCTTTACATGTGGCAAAAATGTTTTCATGTTTGACCAATCAAAGAAGTTGGGATATAGCTAGGTCACTGGTGGCTTCCTACCAGTTTGTACTGGTTCGGGCGAACCAGTAATAGTTTGGCAGCCTGGGCTGCTGGAACCAGCAGTGACCCATGCCTGCCACCACCACCCCGGACTTGTTCTCCGGGTGGCGCCATAAGTGCCACCATCTTGGGTTTTTTTTGCTTCTGCACATGCACAGAACAATTTTTATTGCACTGTGCATGCACGTGCACGCCCAGCGCACCCACGAGCAAACCAGAAGTTGTGCCTGCTGGAACTCACCCCTGAGCTAGGTGCAATTTACTTTACGTGAGGCCACCTTTGGAGATAATTTGGAAGTTGTAGCTAGCCCAGAGTTTTGAGTCCAATTATAATTTGAAGCCTTGTTACTTCTAAGACCAGGTAGCATTTGTCTCCCCTATATTGTCTGGTTGAGAGTGCAGAGTGCCACGGCAAAGAATATCAGAGGAACAGTGATTCAAATAATGGTATTCTTAGGGACAGTTGTTCCTTTGGAATACCTTACATTCTGAGCTTCATCCTGCCTGTTATCCTTTAGGAAGCAAGTCAAAAGTCATCCCTTCCATCTGGCATTTGGGGAGTGCAGTTTGGATGGAAGACAATGGAAAGTATTGAAAAGATTGTTAATGATTGTGGTTTTATTGATGTTGAATGACTGCATCTTGTTAGCTACCTAGAATCATTTGAGTAAGCAGCATACAAATAATTATGGCTCAGTTGGATTAGCTGCTGGTTAGGGGGAAACACTTTCTGTCTTTGATCCCTGTTAAATTGTTCTGTACTGGCCAAAGTTCCTTGTTGCTTTGTAAAATAGCAATAGCAATAGCAATAGCAGTTAGACTTATATACCGCTTCATAGGGCTTTCAGCCCTCTCTAAGCGGTTTACAGAGTCAGCATATCGCCCCCACAGTCTGGGTCCTCATTTCACCCACCTCGGAAGGATGGAAGGCTGAGTCAACCTTGAGCCGGTGAGATTAGAACCGCTGAACTGCAGATAACAGTCAGCTGAAGTGGCCTGCAGTACTGCACCCTAACCACTGCGCCACCTCGGCTCTTATAAAATGAGGGCAAATTGTTAGAGAAGCTATCTAATTGTCCAAAACAATTCCAGCATTCTGGTTTTGGAAGAGATGGAAAACTCTATAGTCGTTGATTGCAATATAACTTCTTCAGTTTTGAAATAAAGGGTTCTAAAATTCAACTTTGCCTAGAATCCATTTCCTTGATTTCATCTTTCAGTTCCATATCTGTCATGCAGAAGTGATCTCTCAGTGGCAAACTGAGGGGGCAAATGGTTTTTGTGCAAACAGAATTGCAAACACTCTTATACAATCAATAGGCACCCATGAAATCCATCTGATTGACTCTTGGATATCTCTGTTGGGAAGAAACTTTCTCTTTTTCTCATTTTCTCCCTTTGGACCAGTAGTTATTCAAGATGGTTATCTACTCAGAATCTGCCTTTTGAAGTTACCAAATCATTGTAACAAAAGGCCCCATATTTGTGTCAATGTTTTTCCCATTTCTTTTCCTGTAGCACAGGAAGTGGAATTTTCTCTCCCAGCCATCCACATGTATGATTCTGGGCAGGGCACCAGATCCAAAGAGGTGTAAGTAGGCATGCCAATTGCAAAGTTAGAATGATCATAGATGATGTCAAAGTCAGTTGTATTTCTGTCCTTCCATATAACGATTGTACAGATTTTTGTTGTCTAATTATGCTATGCCTAAAATTAACAAATGAACTTTAACATTTTTTTTTTACTTATAAAAGAGAGCCGAGGTGGCACAGTGGTTAGGGTGCAGTACTGCAGGCCACTTCAGCTGACTGCTATCTGCAGTTCGGCGGTTCAAATCTCACTGGCTCAAGGTTGACTCAGCCTTCCATCCTTTCGAGGTGGGTGAAATGAGGACCCAGACTGTTGGGGGAAATATGCTGACTCTGTAAACCGCTTAGAGAGGGCTGAAAGCCCTATGAAGCGGTATATAAGTCTAACTGCTAATTGCTATTGCTAAAAGCTAAGGCTAATGGACATCAAAGCTCTATATTTAAAAGTATAGGCTACTGAGCTACATGGCTTGTGCAAATATATTTACCCTGTTTCCCTGAAAATAAGACCTCCCTGGATAATAAGCCCAATTAGGCTTTTGAGTGCATGCACTAAAATAAGCCCTCCCCTGAAAATATTGCAACAACAGCAGCCTTGAGGTGACCTCACTCGCTGCCTTGTGCACCTCAAAAATAATAAGACCTCCCCAAAAATAAGACCAAGCACTTATTTTTGGGGGGTCAAAAGAAAATAAGACCCTGTCTTATTTTCAGGGAAACACAGTACCGTGTGATATCTTACTTTAGAAGAGTTTCAAAAAATCATGACGTTTCCCTAGATCAGTGTTTCTCAACCTTGGCAACTTGAAGATGTCCGGACTTCAACTCCCAGAATTCCCCAGCCAGCGAATGCTGGAATTCTGGGAGTTGAAGTCCAGACATCTTCAAGTTGCCAAGGAATAGGAATGCTTAGACAGTGAGTTTTAACTTATAGGGAAAGGTGCAACACAGTTGGAAAAATGCTAATGTAGCATTAATACCTAATGAGGGACAGAATTTGACTTTAACAAGAAATTACAGGCTGATATCAAGATTGAATAATAACTATAAGTTATTCATGACTGTAAATCATAAATGAAAAATAATTTTTCAAAAAATTATTCATAAAGATCCATGTGGAATTTTGCTTAAAGTTTGCAGTAAATGTTGGAAATGTGTTGGATAGTTTGGAATGTTTGGAACAATATAATGAAAAAAAGCCAAATTTATTTTCTTAGATGCAAAAAAGGCATCTGATAATTTGAGCTAGGCTTTCTTGTTCAAAGTTTTGGAAGATATGAATTTTGGTGATAGGTTTATAAAATGGTAAGAATATTTTACATTTCAATTTTACATTTACAAGCACAAATAATTGAGATCTGCAAAACCTTGTGTGAGAATTTTTTTTTAAAAAAAAGGATAAAACAGGGTTGTCTCCTTTTTTAGTTTATTTTGTTTCTTGAAATACTGAGCAGAGATATAAAACAAGTTGAGGATTGTGGGAATAAAGATTAAAAAAAGAAACACTTATGTTAATGGCTTTTGTAGATGGGTTAACAAAATAGAATAACAGAATAACAGAGTTGGAAGGGACCTTGGAGGTCTTCAAGTCCAACCTCATGCTTAAGAGAAAGAGACCCTATACCATTTCAAACAAATAGTTGTCCAATCTTTTCTTAAAAACCTCCAGTGATAGAGCAACCTACAACTTCTGAAGGCAAGTCGCTACAATCTCTGAAGGCAAGCCACACAATAGATTAATTGTTCTTACTCTTAGGAAATTTTAAAATTTAATCAATTCATAAATAAATTTCATAAATTCCATTATTGGAAAAACCGAAAAAGTTTAGTGCATTAGCACGTTTAAAGGCCAAGAAACAGAAGATGAGGATGTTAACAAAATCATGAAAATAGAAGATCAAACAGAATTGAGGAAAAGAAGAGCTTTTAATATTGAGACAGAAGCAAAATATTTGAGTATGACTATGACAAATATGAATGGTATCTTAGTTAAAAAAATAACTGTGTTAAGACATAGAATGAAATTTTAAAAGACATGCTGAGATGAGCAAAAGAGCAATTGTTATTGCTGGGATGAATTTCTATGATAAAAATGAATATTTTGCTAGAATGAGATGTTTATTTCAGACAATACCTGCTTTGACAACTGATGCACAATTTAAGCAGTGACAGAAGGCTATATCTAAATTTGTAAGGCAGGAGAATAAACATGAGTTAAAAATGAGATGTTACATGATACAAAGGAAAGAGAAAAATTGGCTTTATCCAATCTGAGATATTATTTTGCAGTTTGCTGTTTGATTTGGTGGAGAAAAAGACAAATGGTTATCCAATCTCTTCTTAAAAACACTCTCTTCCAGTGTTGGAGCATTCACAACTTCTGGAGGCAAGTTGTTCCACTGATTAATTGTTGTAACTGTCAGGAAATTTCTCCTTTGTTTTAAGTTGCTTCTCTCCTTGATTAATTCCACCCATTGCTGCTTGTTCTGCCCTCAGGTGCTTTGGAGAATAGCTTGACTCCCTCTTCTTTGGGGCAGCCCTTGAGATATGTGGTTGAAATATGTGGTTGAACGGACTGAAATTTACATTATCTTACGATCTTAAAGAAAACATTTTATAAAATGTTGTACCTTAGATTATATGTCATCAGGGAAAAAAAAGGTCTAGAATGTGTAGACACTTCACACTTTTATTGGAAATGTGAATGACAAGGAGGGACTTTTTATTATGTATGATAGATGCATGAAAAAAACTAGAAAATTCTGGATTTAAATACAAACACTAATTGATAGGGATTTCACAGATTAATATACAATTGAGATCGGAGGTTTTTCTTTTGGGACTGAGAGAAAAAACGATTGGAAAAAAATTATGGAACTTTGTTTCTTTATATGATTACTGCATGGAAGAGATTATGGTGTGCACAATGATGGAAAGAATTGGCATGGGATGGTCTTCACCAGGGGTGGGTTTCTCGCCCCGTTCCAACTGGTTCGGTTGGAACGGGGCTGGCGGCGTCCTCGTGCACGCGCGCGGTGCACGCATGTGTACTAGCGTCTGCGCGACGTTCCAGCTGCTCCTGGATGATCGCGCAGGCGCTGTATGCATCCTGCGCATGCGTGGAAGCGCAGAACTCGTCAAAACCGGGTAAGGACCGCGGGCAGGCGGGCGCGCCCTTCGCCGTTCCCGGAAGTTACTTACTTCCGGGTTCGGCGACCAATCGGTTCGCAGGGACCACCGCGAACCGGTTGAAACCCACCCCTGGTCTTCACTTACCTTCCCTACCGGTTCACAAATGTGAGTGCACACATGCGCTCAGCCTTCCTTGCATGCGCTTCGACTAAAAAAAGTGCCTAAATGGGGTGCCATAGACCTGGAGCGGTTGGCTGGGGCCACCCACAATTTCTGCTACCGATTCAGGTGAAACAGTCTGAAACGGCAGAATACCACCTCTGGAATTGGCAGTACCCATGATGGACAAATGGTTGGTGAAGATGATGGAACTTGTTGGGATGGCTAAATTGTATTTGTATTTAATGGATTTATAGGCCGCCCAATCCCGGAGGACTCCGGGCGGCTTACAGAAAAGAAGTAAATTGTAAAAAAAAATATAAAGAATTAAAAAAGACAAAGAAAACAGTTTAAAAAATCACCATGCACCCAATCTGATCAGGGCTGGACCTCAGTAATGAGGTCAACAGCCCCAGGCCTGCCGGAATAGCCATGTTTTAACAGCCTTTCGGAAGGCCATGAGAGTGGGTAGGGTCCGGATCTCTAGGGGTAGTTCATTCCATAGGGTCGGAGCGGCTACAGAGAAGGCCCTCCTCCGAGGAGCCGCCAGCCGACATTGCCTGGCTGACGGCACCTGAAGGAGGCCCACCCTGTGCGATCTTACTGGCCATTGGGAGGTATGCGGCAGTAGGCGGTCTCGCAGGTATCCAGGTCCTAAGCCATGTAGGGCTTTAAAGGTAATAACCAGCACCTTGACAACTTTGACCAGAGAAAAGTAGCTATATTTATTGCTGATTGGAAATCCCTCAGAGACTTTTTCTTTTCAAAATAGGAAAAAAAAATGAGCTTATGATTTATGATTTTGATGATCAGACAGAATAGATAATAGAAAAATGAATGTTAGGTTTTAACCATCCGTCAATTTATAATTGTACTTAGAAGTGCTGCAAAGAAAATTGGAAGTTACTTCTTCATGCCTTTTCTTCTTTTTCTGTCCTCCTATTACATTTTTTCCCTTTCTTGCACTTTTAGTTTTCTCTTTGATTTCTTCCATTTTCTTTGTTAGTTTGTATTAGTTTTATCTTCTTTTAAAAATGAATCTTTAGCATTTCCATATGCATGTATGTGCAGTGGTGTGATTCAAATGATGTAACAGCTGTTTCTCTGCCCTAATGACCGCTGGGTGGACGTGGCCGTGGTGGGTGTTGAGGAGTAATAAAATCCTCCACTTACAACCGGGAGGCCAACAACAGTCTATGCTAAGCCCTGATTGGCTGAGGCGCAGCATAGACTGTTGCTAGCCAACCGAGCCGTTCTGATTGGCCAGGGTACTGCCTCAGCAGTTGCTGGACGCTACCCGGCCTTCCATTGGTTCCCTTTGAACAAAGTCTGTATAAATACCTTGGCGCGGAATTTGATGTTTTGAATCGCTGTCAGCTCCTGCTTCTTTTCAATAAATCTGTTCTTGTTGAAGTCACGGCCAGGGGGTGTGACAGGCAGCACTTGGTCTCCTGCACCCACCTTGGGAGCAAAAACGGGCTGTGAGGGGATCATGCCACACCCGTTTTGAGCCTAGTAGGCCTCACTGCAGCCTCCTGGGAACAAAAACAGGCCGGAGGGGGGGCCGTGCCACACCGCCACGCCCTGTTTTTGGCCTAGTAGGCCTTCCTGCACTTACCTGGGAGCAGAGGTGGGTTTCTCGCCCCGTTCCAAGGGCGGGTGGGCCCTTCGCCGTTCCCGGAAGTTACTTACTTCCGGGTTCGCCGACCAACCGGTTCGCGGGGACCTCCGCAAACCGGTTGAAACCCACCCCTGCCTGGGAGCCAAAATGGGATGCATGGGGGCTACTGGAAGGGGCAGGGTGGGGAGGGGTGAGGCCAGCAAGCAATTTAACAACCGGTTCAGCCAGAGTGGTGCGAACTGGTTGAATCTCACCACTGTAGTATGTGTCTCTGTGTGTGTATGTATACAAGCTTGGTTCTTTGAGTTTGGCATTTTATTTAGATCGAAGGAGGTCTATCTGAAAAACACTAGTTTTTAGTTTTCCATTTCTGATCCCTTTTGGTTCTGGTAGACTATATAATCTTTTTTCTTTGATATGATTACCAGACTTGACTTAAATCAATGTTGGGGAGATGGAGATGTATTTCATGATGTTTCTTCATTGGTCAATAAAATCTTCTGCAGTGCGCCATCAAAAAATGCTGGAGTCAGCTTTGAAGAGGAAAGTGGGGGAAATGCCCTTCAATGGCAGAGATGCAATTAGAGTGATTTGCTGCTTTAAGTGACTTACAGTGCATGCCTTAAAATGAGAGATACGACAGTCAACAATACAACAGAAATCATCCCCCCAACTTCTTATTCTTCTTTCAATAAACTGCCGGATTTCAGCACGAAGAAGGCATTAATGAAAAGCTTCCGTGACATTCAGAAGCGAACGACGGGGAGAAACGAGACTTATTTGTTTATTTATTTTATGTATTTGGTCAAATTTATATAGCCTCCCATCTCACCAAACCAGCATCTCATTGTAGGCATTTCATGTTAATTGGGTTAGTAAAGATTTTGGTATCTGTTGTAAATGTTAGTTTTATTGGACTGAGGAATTTTTGACCCTGAAAGAAAAAGTCTTTACATCAATCTTCTAAATGACTTAGCAAATACTTATTGTGAAGTACTGAGGAGTTCTCTGATCCATTACTTTTTGTATTTGTTCCAGGGGTGGGTTTCAACCGGTTCGCACCGGTCCCTGCGATCCGGTTGGTCGCCGAACCCGGAAGTAAGTAACTTCCGGGAAGGTGAAGCCCCCCCTCCCGTGCCCACGCGCGCCCGCGCACCCGCGCCCGCTCCTTACCCGGTTTTTACGAATTCTGCGCTTCCACACATGCGCAGAATGCATACAGTGCCTGCGCGATCCTCCAGGAGCAGCTGGAGCATCGCGCAGACGCTAGTACGCATGCGCGCGCCACGTGCGTGCGTGCGCGAGGACGCCGCCGGCCTCGTTCCAACCGAACCGGTTGGAACGGGGCAAGAAACCCACCCCTGATTTGTTCCCATATTTGTGGGACAGAGGAGTGAGTATTTAGGGGGAAGACAAGGATTCCTAGGAATCTCTGTGTTCCCTGTTTAAGTGTCCCAGATAATTGTAAAAAATACAGGTCAAATGGGTAGCAAACAGATGTACAATCTTATAAATGATGGACCTCCTTTGCAAGGAGGGAAGCTATTAGTGTTGCAATAGAGTTGTTCAAGGGCATGTGTGTTTTTGTCTTTTGTTCTTTTTAATTCGCTTTTTAATGCTTTTGTCCAGTTTTGTTTTGTCTCCATTATTTTTTTCCCTTTGGCTTTTGTATATTTTAATTTCCTGATTTTTTTTAAAAAAAACAATTGCACAAATATAATTGCAAATGTAGAAAGTTAGCACCCACTCCTCTCCTAGGAAAATGAGATATTTTAGGAAATATTAAAAAGACGGAATATTATATTTCCTTGGATGAGAAATAGAGAAACATGTTTTTTAAGGCAGGAAGCAGACTCATTTTTAATAGCCCCCACCATCCTCAATAGCCCACGGCAGATGCCCGCAACTAAGAGATAAAGAGATAACTAGGCCTATTCATAGGCAAATCACCCTCACCCAAGATCTAACTAAGGTAGGATTATCCCTCTACCCATCTAGCAACAAAACTCAACACGTGGCACCTGGGAAGATTACATCACCCAGCAAGGTTCAACCAAGCTTGGGACTCAAAACACAACCTACAAAGTTACCCCTGTATGGCCCCAAGGGGGTCTGACAACCAATTAGAATTCAAGCTCAAATTCAAAAGCCCAGAGAGGCCATAAAATCCAGGCACTCTCAGCATCTCTTCCCTTTTTGGTCTAGGACCTCAAACCATGTGATCCTGTTCATCATTAAGCCATCTTTCTAAACAGCTGCCATGTTTTCAGCGTCTTTCTCCCTGCTTCGAACTGAACCCAGATCAGGGGAGGCAGGGGAGGCAGAGCCTCACCACTGTCATCATGAGAAGAAAAAAAAATGTAAAAGGAAAAAGGCAAGAGCTGAGGTCAGGCTAAGCTAGTTGCTGCCAGAGTCACAGTGGATGACTCTGCTTAGTGCTTAACTGTTTAAAAAAGCCTCTAAGAAAACACCCTCTACAGGAGGAGGTGGGAGAACCATGTGTCTCATTTAGTCTGACTTTATGATCACTCGAGCAGATTTAAGCAAGGGTTAAAAGCCAAAAAATTCCTTATGTAGATGAGGCACGTCGTTCTCCTGCCTCCTCCTGTAGAGGGCGTTTTTTTTTAGAGGCTTTTTAAAACAGTTAAGCAGAGTCATCCATTGAGGACTTTGGCAGCAGCTAGCCCAGCCTGACCTCAGAAACTCTTGCCTTTTTCCTTTTACATTTTTTCCCTTTTCATGATGGCAGGCAAGAGCAGAGTTGAAATCCTCTGTGAAATAGCTGGAAAATGTACGTGTACGTGTGGGTCGGAGGGAGGGGGAGGAATTCAAACTTAATCCTCCTGGTGCAACTTTGTGTGTGTGTGTGTGTGTGTGTGTATGTATGCTTGTTTGAGAGAGAGTTTGTTTGAGTGAAGAGGGAAGGGGGTAGGAGAGGCAGGGAGGGCAGCCGCGAGCACAGGCAGGCGAAAGAAAGTGGCAGCCCACCAACACAGGCCGGTGAAAGAAACTTTCTTTCGCCCACCTGTGTCCACGGCAGCCCACCAGCAGAGGCAGGCGAAAGACACGTCTCTGCTGGGGGGGCTTCCGCGGACACAGGCGGGTGAAGGAAAGTGCTTTAATCAGTGGGATGTCGGGGGAGAGGACTGCCTCACCCGCCATAAACCTCACTGCATGTCACTGACCCAGATGGACAGTTTTTCCAACACAAGGAATATAGTGGGAAATGATTGGTGTTTAGGATAGAAGAAGGAAGACAGTGGTGATTGGGCAGAGGAAATAAAATGCATGTTCAGCAAAGCTAAAAATAACCTGGTTTCTCTTCTTTAAGGGAAAAAAAATCAGATTATATCATAAAAAAGAATAACAGAATAGCAGAGTTGGAAGGAATCTTGGAGGTCTTCTAATCCAGGGAATAAAAGTTGTTATACTTCTTTTATTGTTGTCTCTTCTAGAAGTTGGCAAACCGCAATGCTGTTTGTTCCTTTCATCTTAGAATCCAAAACAGGAACATCGTATTTTTCCCAAACCACATGCATTGATTTGTCCGCCAAGCTATGTTTCTTTCAGCTCTGCATTTTCCTTCCCTCTTTCCTTGTTTGATTAATTGAAGTAGTTTATTATCATTTTTGCCGCCTATCCTAAATATTCCAATTTCCACTTCACGACATCTCTATTTTTGTCCATATCTTGGAAAAGCTTCTCATTTCATACTTGTTCAACCCATCAAGTTATAAAATCCACATTTCAAAGATTGCTATCCTTCTGATGGTCCCTTGGTCATTATCTATGCTTCTACTCAATAACATGTAATTTGCAAATAATGCTCAGTCTTCAGTCTGACAGCAAAGAAGTCGGGGTCAAAAAGTCCTTGGTCTCACCTATTCAATTCTGCTCTTTATGTCTTAGCTGTGATTTTATTTCTCATTCAAATAGCAGACCAGGTGTTGTGTTTTTTTGCTGCTAGACTTTGCTTCACAAATGCTATGTTTACTGGTAGTCATTATTTTTGTTTTTCTCTGCTTTAAGAATTACTCAATTGAAATACTTGATTGAGAAAAAATGTGTAAACCTTGCTGGTTATTTGCTTGATAAAAAGATACCACTTGCATAATGTATATTGTTTATTATTAAGCCATTAACAATTCTATCCTTTTGACTTTGTTTTTCAGATTTTTAAAAGCATCTCTCTCTCTCTCTCTCTCTCTCCCTTCCCTCCACCTCTTTCTCTCTCTAGAGATTCTCAGTCATCCAGGTCAAGGTTGTCCCACAGGTGTTTTGTCACGTGGCACGACAAAACCGCGCTCGACTAAAGGGCGCCCGATTAAATCATGTCGCTGACATCATCAACAGGGCGACAACAGCGAGCGCGGAGAAAGAAGGGCGCTTTAAATAGCGCTTTAAAAGCAAGCCGATTCAAGTTAAGGTAAGGGTTAGGTTTAGGGTTAGGTTTAGGGTTAGGTTAAGGGTTAGGGTTAGGTTTAGGGTTAGGGTTAGGGTTAGGGTTAGGGTTAGGGTTAGAGTTAGGTTAAGGGTTGGGGTTAGGGTTAGGTTTAGGGTTAGGTTAAAGGTTAGGGTTAGGTTTAGGGTTAGGTTAAGGGTTAGGATTAGGTTGAGGGTTAGGTTAAGGGTTAGGTTTAGGGTTAGGTTTAGGATTAGGTTTAGGATTAGGTTTAGGGGGGTTAGGTTTAGGTGTTAATTTTAGGTTTAGCGTTTACAGCGTGCTTCTGTCTCCGCGCTGTTGTCGCCCTGGGATGACGTCAGCTACGCGGTTTCGTCGAACGCGCTTTAGTCGAACGCGGTTTTGTGGTGGAACCTTTTGTCAGAGTAGGGGAGATACGACACCGCCTATCTCCTTTGCATTATTTCAGGTGACCCTGAGAGTACAGCTAAACCTCCAAGTGGCCTCAGCAGCTCTCAGAGAGAGTGATAACAATCAGATGACTACATAGCAATAGCAATAGCAGTTAGACTTATATACCACTTCATAGGGCTTTCAGCCCTCTCTAAGCGGTTTACAGAGTCAGCATATTGCCCCCAACAATAATCCGGGTCCTCATTTTACCCACCTCAGAAGGATGGAAGGCTGAGTCAACTCTGAGCCGGTCAGATTTGAACAGCTGAACTGCAGAACTGCAATCAGCTGAAGTAGCCTGCAGTGCTGCATTTAACCACTGCGCCACCTCGGCTCTTGGAATACATGGAATATAAATCTTTGTATTCTCCACCATTCAGTCAGAACTGAAGAAGCTTCTTGGTTGAGAAGTGAAATGTTTTTAAGGAAAAACAAAGAAAGTCCAGTTGCCTTTTGAAAAATCACCTTTGGGATCCTCTCTCTCTCGCCTGACAAATATTAGATAGGGGTGGGAATCATCCATCCATCTTTATAAAAACTAATTTCTTGCTAAACAAGTCATAAATCAACTTCCAAGAATCTAAAGTTATCGTCAGAATATGTTCATAGACTGGAATAGACATGGTAATAGGTTAGCCAATTGGGACTGTTGGAATATACATGGTGATAGGTCAGCCAATGGGAACTGTTAGAATAGACATGGCATTAGATCAGCCAATGGGGACTGTTGGAATACTGAAATATAGCATTTGTTTTTACGGGGCTATAAGAGATAGTTTTGGAGTCTGGGTGTGGCTTAGACTTGCTGAACTGTATATAAGAGTTGGTTTGGCTTCTGTAACCTTACCTCTTTACAATACAGGCTTCTATCTCTCTGCTTTGTAATGACTTGCTTCTATGAATACTGCTTCTGTGTTCCTGATTTTGTATGCTGAATTCTGCTGTATGGTATTGTATATAAAGAGGTTTCTTACATATAATTGAATCTTGCTGAAGTTCATTACTTATGTGCTGCAACATAAAATAACCCTAGCTTATTGTGGTGTTTATTAAATATACAACAGAGAGATATGGGATGTATAAACTTAGTAGGGATGCACCTGTGATCAAATGACATATTGTATGTGATGATGGGGTTCCCCCCCTTTTTTTCTTCTTCTTCTTCTCCTTTTCCCATTGTTGTCTATGTAATAAAAAATAAAAAATAAATGTCAAAAAAACCTCTTGACAGTTATGCCATTGGTAGTTTTAATAAAGTTGGTGGACACAACTTTGTGGTTCTTGCTGATTTCCTGCTAAATAAACTTTTCTCTTTCTCACAGTGGTATGAAGTGCTTTAGGTAGGCATACTCACTCCAGTCTACTGTGTCATTAAAATGCTGGCTAGTTTCCAAGGTATTGAAAAGAGAACATCTCTTATCTCCATAAGAGGCCACCAGGAACTGCCCTTGGTCCAGATAAAGCAGAAATTTTGATTTGTATCTTGACAACCCAATGTTCCTTAAAGTATTTGTGGTTGTTGTTAATGTGATGATGGACCTCATGGCATAATCAATACAAGGCTCTCACCTAAAGTTACTGCTACAACAAAAAAAAAGTCTAAAAATTGGATGGAAGCATTCCAGCTTCAGTTGCTAAAGTGACACAGCTCTTCCATTTTGAAAATGTTGCCAGATCCAATGAGGCTACCTTATTAGAAAGCATCATCCACATGAAGAAAGGCATGACAAAACTTTCTGACATGTATTCCTTCATGCTTCTTCTGACTAGACTATAATGAGGAAAGACAAGACAATTCCTTCCTGGATATCATACCATACTGAATGATCTTCGGAACGATAAGCTTTAAAAACAATGTTTCTGCACCTTGATGTTTCTCATCCTTGGCAGCTCCTCAACCACAGTTGGCTGGGGAATTCTGGAAGTTGAAGTCCACAGATCTTAAAGTTGCCAAGTTTGTGAAACACTGCTTTGGAAACTGCAGCATGAGCAGCAAGAGCAGCAATTGTTGGCAAATTCAGTTGGATGGTCTGCCATTTTGAATTCATATTTTTTACACCTCAGTGTTTGGAATAGCAGTTAGGTGCTGAGATTCTAAATATTTTTTAAAAACAATGCCTTTAGTTCTGGCAGATACAAATATGAGTCACATCTCCCCACTTAGTGCTGCAATCTAATTTCATATTTTATTACCATGTGAGAATCAAGTCCTCTATGATTCTAATTGTTCCTCAGCTTGGGAGGAAGGTATTTTAATCAACTGTTTTTGTTGAAAGTTATTAACATATAATTGGATTGTTTTTTGTTTGATGTGCACATGTTTTTTTTTTAGCCCAAGCATTTTCCCATCCTGGATGAATGAAGGTACAATGCACACATATACAGAGCGTGGGTGCATTTTTCTGTTCAGAAACTGTTCACTTTTAAAAGGACAAAACCATTTTATCCAAAATAGTACAAACTATTTGGCAGTTTATTCCATCATAATTTGTTTGTATATGTATGTGTATGTATGTATATATGTATAAGGGAGTGTGTGTGTGTGTTTGTGTGTATCAGTGACGTGCAGTGAGGTTTATGGCTGGTGAGGCACTGACACAATTTTTTTTAGACTTGTGGACTTCAACTCCCAGAATTCCACAGCCAGGCATGCTCAGTTCCGATTTAAAGCGACAGCATTTGTTTTTCTCCTTTGCGAAATAAGTTTCCTTCTTTATTTTTTTTCTCCCTTCCCCTCTTTCCTCCCTTTCTCCCTCCCTCGCCCCCCCCCCTCTCTCTCTCACACACACACAGTTGGTTTGGAGGGAGACAGGGATACCACAGGAGGAGGCAGGAAGCCAGTCAACGAGCCATACTGGAGCGCACACACTTTCCCCCAGCCTCAGAAGGATCCAGCCCAGCTTCACTGATTACAGGTTTGAAAAGACAACGTGGCTCTGCCTGCAATCAAACTACCCTTGGGGAGGGAGAGCACTTCCCTCCAGCCTTTGCCCAAAGCCCTGCACCAGGAGGATGAAGTTTGAATTTCTCCCCCTTCCTCTGACCCACATGTACCTTTTCTAGCTGTTTCAGAGAGGATTTCAACTCTGCTCTTGCCTGCCATCATGAAAAGAAAAAAAAATGTAAAAGGAAAAAGGCAAGAGCTGAGGTCAGGCTGAGCTAGTTGCTGCCAGAGACACCGTGGATGACTCTCCTTAACTGTTTAAAAAAGCTTCTAAAAAGCGCCCTCTACAGGAGGAGGCAGGAGAACGACGCGCCTCATCTATGTCAGGAATTTTTTGGCTTTTAAGCCTTGCTTAACTCTGCTCGAGTGATCATAAAACGCCTAAAGTCAGAGTAGATGAGGCACGTCATTCTCCTGCCTTCTCCTATAGAGGGCGCTTTTTAGAGGCTTTTTTAAACTATTAAGCACTAAGCAGAGTCATCCATGGTGACTCTGGCAGCAACTAGCTTATCCCAACCTCAGCTCTTGCCTTTTCCTTTTGCATTTTTTTTCTTTTCATGATGACAGTGGTGAGGCTCTGCCTCCCCTGCCTCCCCTGACTTCACGCACTGGTGTGTGTGTGTGTGTGTGTGTGTGTGTGTGTGTATGTATGTATGTATGTATGTATGTATGTATGTATGTATATAACATATAAAAACAGCCCAGGTTCAAATCCCTTAAGGGTATGGCTAGCTGATGAGAGCTAAATAGCTTGAAATAGATCTATACTAGTCTCCCTTTATTTATTTATCAGCACAAATATAACAAATGTAACAAAAAGGCAACAGTAAAAAATATTGGGTTTCTGTCTGGATGGTCTCTTGTGACGAGCTGAAGGACAGAGAATGGAAGTAGTGATCTTCCTCCCATATTTGGGCATACCGGGGATTGTAAAATCTAAATAGATACCTTTCACCCTGGCTGGCTGATAAGGAGTCGAGCTCTGTGGCTTAATGGTTAACACATCTGCCTTAGAGGCAATACAGCACAGGCTCAATTCCCAGTAAGGGTATGGCTAGCTGATGAGAGCTAAATAGCTTGAAATAGATCTATACTAGTCTCCCTTTATTTATTTATTAGCACAAATCCAACACACACACACACACACATCAGGGCTGGTATACACTTACCTTCCCTACCGGTTCGTAAACGTTTGCGTGCACCTCCGCATATGCGCAAATCCTTCCGTGAGGTTTTGGCAAAAAATGGCCTAGATGGGGTGCTCTCTCTCTCCCTCTCCCCCCTCTCTCTCAGTATTAGAGAGAAAGAAACCTTATATCTACATCTAATAGCTAGGTATTTCATACAAAAGTATTTGCAGGTATTTAAAACACACTGGTTCTTCAACTCCAGCACATAATAGGTTCAAATTATCAGTTTCTGTTACACAGTGTAGCAAAAGATATGCATGCTGCCACAAAGACCACACAAACAAATTGTGTGTGGTTATAGTTTTATTATTTATAAATCCTTATTTCCCACCATTTTTTAAACCATAAAATATAATATAGTTGATTTTCCAGATGGTCTAGCACTCCAGAATTGGCCAAAGGGAGGTAGGCAGAAGGCTCCAAAGATCAACTCTTTTGTACGGGTAGTCCTTGACTTACAACCAAAATTTGAGACCAGAACTTCCATTGCTAAGCAAGGGTGTTGTTAAATGAGTATTGCCCAATTTTAGGATTTTTTTTGCCATGGTTGTTAAGTGAATCACTGAAGTTGTTAATTGAATCACAGGGTAATTCAGCAACTTTGGATTGTCTCATTGACTTTCCTTGTGGAAAGCCAACTGCAAAAGTCACAACTGGTCATCATGTGATCCCAGGCTGCTACATGCTAGTTGCCAAGTGCCCAAATTTTGATCATGTGACCATGGCCATGCTGAGATGGTCATAAGTGCAAAGAATAGCTATAACTCACCTTTTTCAGTGTTGTAACTTCAAACAGTTGCTAAACAAATATTTGTAAATAAAGGATTATTGTATTTTTTTGGAGTATAAGATGCACCTTTCCCCCCCAAAAAAGAGGGTGAAAATCTAGGTGCGTCTTATACACTGAATACAGCATTTTTGCCCTACCGAAACCCTAATCCCTTTGCAAAAATGGACGTGCAGAGGGTTTGGGAGGCTGACAAAGTGCTCCTGGGGGGTAGGGAGGGCAAAATCAAGTGAAAAATGGGCCCTTTTTTGCTCCCCAGGAACGCTCTACAAGCCTTCCAAAGCTCTGCCTCCCCCCCCCTTTATTTTGCAAAAAATGAGGCGTGCAGAGGGTTTGGGAGACATGCAGAGTGCAATTTTTTAAAAAAATTACTTCTTCAAAATCATGGTGCTTCTTATATTCTGGTGCGTCTTATAGTCAGAAAAATACCGTACTTGTATGTGTCAAGTCAGGCAACAAGGATAACAGTAAGTCCATCAATCTACAAGCTACAGTGAAATTTTAAATCTTAGTCCTAAAATCAGGCGGACCCTGGTTTTATATTTATGTGAAACTACTTGTATCTTTTCTGTTTTCTAATGTTCTGTTTCTTCGCTTGGTTCCACCAGAAATGCGCGCACAACAAAAGCGCGCCTGACTAAACCGCGGTGTCTAAAGCGCGGTGACAAAACCGCACGACGAATGAGCGACTAATTAGCCCTAAAGCGCGCTGACAAAAGCGCGCCGACAGAAGCGCGCTGTAACGTAACCCTCAACCTAACCCTCAACCTAACCCTCAACCTAACGCTCAACCTAACCCTCAACCTAACCCTAAACCTAACCCTAAACCTAACCTTAAACCTAACCCTAAACTTAACCCTAAACCTAACTGTAAATCTTACCTTAAATGAAATCGCGCTTCTGTCGGCGTGCTGTTGTCGGCGCGCTGTTGTCGGCACGCTTTTGAAATTGCAGTTTTAGCACCGCGGTGTTATCGGCGTGCTTTTGACGGGTCACGCTTCGCTTTTTGTCTTCACACTTCACACCTAAGCAGAAAGTATATAGCTAGTTCTTTTGCAGCTTCAGATTTAGCCATGCAAACACCACATAAGGTATATAATTTAGCTTTCCATGGAGACATTGGCCTCTATCCCCCCCATGATGGAACCTGGTTGAGAGTCAAGGGTCAAAGGGCATCTTAAAAGCTTTAGTAGGCCAGAATTTATGGGACTTGGCCCAAAAGCTCGCCATGAAAAGCAATTTCCAAATGCATGCTGCAAACTATATGGGGTATTCTCTTGTCAATTTGAGGTCAGTCAGTTGGATTTGTTTTTTTACCATTTTCATTCTTCATATTCAGGAAGGCAGTATATAATTCACTATGGGGTAATAAATCATTCTCCTTAAAGGAGAAAGAACAGTGCCTTGGTTTTAAAATTGATGGGGTGCTGCGTATTGTTATTTTTAAAGTCAGCTGTGCTGGTGTGGTGAGCTTTCATAAAGACAAGAGCTCCTTCCATCCCACTTTGTACTTCAATAAAATATACGGATGAAGGAAAAAGGCTCTGCTTGAACCAAGAGTAGGAAACCATTGGCTGCCTCATTGACAAATCCAGTTTCCCATTCAGCCCAGCAATTATGAGGGATGCTAGGAATTCTTGTTCAGGAATAGAATCCCTGAAGTTAAAGCAGTTTGCAACTTTCATAAATGAAATAAACAATGCCAAGTTAACTAATTTAACTTACATTTAAGCATGTCAATGGATGGCGTTGCTGGTGTTGATTAGTTTCATTGTATGGAGCTTCGCCCCCTTTCTTTGAACGATCTTCTCCCTCAGCAGTACTCTAAACCAGGGGTTACCAACCTTTTGAACCTCAGGGACCACTAAATTAATAATTTTAAATCCTGCGGACCACTAATATGATCTGCCTAATGACTGGCTGGGTGGGGGTGGCTAGGTGGTCATATAGTTTAAGTTTTATTTTATTTATATGCCGCCCTATTCCCTAAAAGGGACTCAGGGCAGCGAACAACTTAAACGGGAAGGGGAAACATACAAATACAAAATAAACATATTAAAATGACCAACAACCACACCTGTTGAGAGGGGAAGGGAGCTCATCAACCCCAGGCCTGCCGACACAGCCAGGTTTTAACGCCTTTTCGGAAAGCCGGGAGAGAGGTGAGGGTCCGAATCTCCGCGGGGAGTTTGTTCCAAAGGGCCGGAGCTGCAACAGAGAAGGGCCTGCCCCGGGTCGTAGCCAGATGGCATTGGCTGGTAGATGGAACCCGGAGGAGGCCGGCCCTGTGCGATCTAATGGGTCTTTGGGAGGTAATTGGCAGCAGGCGGTCTCTCTCAAGTACCCAGGTCAATATGACTGGGTGGGCATGGCCAACTCAATGTCACTCACATTGAGGGTCCGTCAATGTCCATCCCCTAATTGCCCGTCCCCTCCCAGCCACTCCTTGCCAGCCCACCCGGGCTTCTTAGGGCTCCAACAGGAAGCAGTTGTTGGAGTTAAGCAACCATCATGAGAAAGAGTTGGCAAAACAGCTGGCTCAGTTCAAATTTGATCTGACCAAGAAGGAGGCTCAGCAGAATCACCTCGCTGAGGACTACGAGCATAGTCTTTCCAAGCAGAGGAAAGACCTGTGGAAGTGCAAGTCCACATATCAGTGCCTGGAGGCTCAGAGGGTTGAGCTGGTCAGCCAATTCCAGGCCATGATGCAGTCCCACTAGAACAAGACCCTCTGGCTCTTCGCCACCTGTGGCACTTCTCTCCAGCCTTCGCCCAAAGCCCCACACCAGGAGGCTGAAGCAGACCCCAAGTTGGAATGTCTGCCCCCTTCCAACCTTCACAAAAAGACCCTGAAGGAGGGGACTCTCTTCAGCAACACTAATGTTGCCGAGGTGGCGCAGTGGTTAGGGTGCAGTACTGCAGGCCACTTCAGCTGACTGTTATCTGCAGTTCAGCGGTTCTAATCTCACCGGCTCAAGGTTGACTCAGCCTTCCATCCTTCCGAGGTGGGTGAAATGAGGACCCAGACTGTGGGGGCGATATGCTGACTCTGTAAACCGCTTAGAGGGCTGAAAGCCCTATGAAGCGGTATATAAGTCTAACTGCTATTGCTATTGCTGTGTTCATTGCACATATCCGGCCCAGGGGGCTGTAGTTTGATGACCCCTGATTTAGTGCAATATTAAAAGTGCATATAATTTTTCTGCAGACTACCAAAATTTTTCTTGTGTGCCACCAGTTGTTGACCGCTGCTCTAAACTGATCTTCAAAATTCACACGCAGCTTTTCTTTCTGAAGAAAATTAAGACAACAATCCAAAATGAAAAAGGATGCTATAAAAGAAAAGGAACCAGTGGAACTGGGGCGTGACCCGACAAATGCGCGAATGACAAAAGCGCGCCGACAAAACCGCGGCACTAAAACCGCGATGTCAGAAGTGCGCCGACAAAAGCGCGCCGACAGAAGCACGCCGACAGAAGCGCGATTTAAGTTAAGGTAAGGTTTAGGGTTAGGGTTAGGGTTAGGGTTAGGGTTAGGGTTAGGTTTAGGGTTAGGTTTAGGGTTAGGTTTAGGGTTAGGTTTAGGGTTAGGTTTAGGGTCAGGTTTAGGGTCAGGTTTAGGGTCAGGTTTAGGGTCAGGTTTAGGGTCAGGTTTAGGGTCAGGTTTAGGGTCAGGTTTAAGGTCAGGTTTAGGGTTAGGTTTAGGGTTAGGTTTAGGGTTAGGTTTAGGGTCAGGTTTAGGGTCAGGTTTAGGGTCAGGTTTAGGGTCAGGTTTAGGGTCAGGTTTAGGGTCAGGTTTAGGGTTAGGTTTAGGGTCAGTTTTAGGGTTAGGTTTAGGGTTAGGTTTAGGGTTAGGTTTAGGGTTAGGTTTAGGGTTAGGTTTAGGTTTAGGTTTAGGGTTTGGTTTAGGGTTAGGGTTACAGCGCGCTTCTGTCGGTGCGCTGTTGTCGGCGTGCTTCAGCGCTCATTCGTCGGCGCGCTTTTGTCGGTGCGGTTTTGTCACCGCGGTTTAGTCAGGCGCGCTTTTGTCCTTCGCGCATGTGTGGCAGAACCGAACCGGAGCTCTCATATTGTCCAATGCTGCAAGAATTCATTCATCACATCAAGACAAGGATGAAGGAAATTAGAAATCAGGCAAAGAGTAAGGGAACCCCAGCATAGAAAAAAAATTGCCAGAGTCCTCTTGGTGATTGGATTCATTTCCTGGCAGGTGTTTCCAGAGTCGTTGAAGGTGTTTAGCTTTGCTAAAGCAACTTGCTGATTGAAGCCCATGTTTTGTTCCCAGTTAAAGACTTGCTGAAAGTTCCGGGTGTATTTAAAGCAGAATGGATAATCTGTATTCTCTGCTCCAAAATGGTGGGTAACCATGTCACTGATTTTCAGTTACAACAATCAACGAAGGCTTTGGGGAATAGTGGAATGAAAATATTGCAAAACCTTTCTGTCATCTGTGTCACAAAGGGTCTATGGCATGTGTGCATACTATTTAAATAAACCAAACTTTTCAACTTGCAGTCTCTTTGGAATGCAGCTCCTTCCTTCTGGGAATCCAGATTACATTCACCACACTGGAACCATTTTGGCCTTTACTTTCTACATGCGCCTAGTACCAAATCCTGGTATTTCTTCAGCCTCTCATACTCCTCCTTCCTCATGTTGCTAACATCACTGCATCTATTACTGCTCCTGTCTTGTGGTCCTTGTCTATTATGACAATGTCTGTGTCAGGGTTCCAAGTATCATCCCCGATGAAAGGAGACTCAGAACAATAAGGTTGGTTCAATATTTGCTTGGTTCCTGTGTAAGGTATCTTACGTGTACGCTGTTATGACATTAAATTAAATTCATTCTGTTGTTCAATGTCAAGTAATCTGGTCTTAATCGCTTGAAAGGCCTGTTTATATTCGAATAGCAATTTGAACAAAGTCCTGATTTCAAAGGCAGAAGAAGGATAGGCCACTGAAATATAAAATCTGCACGTCCAAGGATTTTAAGACCCTCTGAATCCAATGGGAAATTCACTGGGAAGTATTTTGTAAGGCTGGAGTTAGGGTTACTAAAGCCCTGTGCTAAATTCATGATTCTGGTTGAAATAAATGTTAAATCAGAAGCTCCATGATTCACAGAAGAATCTGCCATTACATTTCATTTAGTCAATTCAGATGCCCCAAACAGTAGGAGGTATACTTTTTCCCATGTGATATAGACTTTGTTTAACCGAATTTTGAAGGATTTAAGAGCAATCGGAAGAGCGCTGTTATATTAGTCCAAAGACCCATCAAGACTAACTGTCAGGCTTCCAAGTAACACCCCCAACGAAAGAAGACTCTGAGGCTTGAAGTTCCTCAAAGTTCCATTTTATGAGAGATGTCATATGGGCACATCTGGGAAAACCTGAATCTTCCCCCACCCAAATAAAAGTCAAAGTCCCTGTCCAGCCCCCACATGTCCATCACATGGCCCAATCAGGCACCATCCAAAACTGAAGATGCCTCCCAGTCACACCATTACAGCTCCAAGGTAAGATGTCCTTGACTCCCTGAGAAAGGAATGTTATTATGACTATATACCTCCCATACTCCGTATAATCCCCCTTCCCATTTTCTCACAGCATTGAATGTGACAGGCCGGAAGGCCCAATGCTAAAGATGGCTTCCAGGTCTGACACTAACATTCTTTTCCCATAACAGTGTAGATGATTATTGTTTTTAAAAAGTCCACCAGCTGCTTATGGATAAGGTGACCAGACGTTCTGATTTTGGTGGGACAGTCACGATTTCTAACAATTTGTCCCGTGTCCCACGGCGTTTTTAAAAAGTCCTGATTTTTCAGGCGGGTGAGCTCTGATGCGGGCGAAAGCAAGCACTTTAATCAGTGGGGTGCGTGCAGAGAGTAGAGGAGAGATTCCTCCCTGCACGTACCCCACTGATTAAAGTGCTTGCTTTCGCCCGCCCGAGCTCTGATGCGGGCGAAAGAAGGCACTTTAATCAGTGGGGTACGTGCAGGGAGGAGAGGAGAGATTCCTCCCTGCACGCACCCCACTGATTAAAGTGCTTGCTTTCGCCCGCAGGCCCCAACAACGCTGTCAAGAAAGAGGCTTTTGGCCGCTGGGTGGGGATTCCTGCAATGGGATTTGGAGTCCTAAGACACTGGCCATTGGGGGCTGCTGCGATGGGATTTGGAGTCTGATGCCCCTGGTGATTGGGGGCTCCTGCAAGGAGATGCGGGAATAGGGGGCAGGGGGTCTGCACAAGCCCCCCCCGGACCTCCTTCTTTAGAAGAGCCAGAAGCATTAGGGGAGGGGGCTTTGCGCATCCCCCCTCCCTGAAGTCCCGCGCCTGCTTACAGCAGCCCCAGATTGCCAGTGGCATTAGACTCCAGCTCCCATCCCAGCCCTCTCCACATGCTCAGAGGCCAGGGTGATGCTTGTAAAGGAGAGATGCGAGAGGCACTGGGATTGGTTAGAATCAGATGAAGCTTGGCTTTGGAAAGGTTGGGGGGGACAAGCGAAAGTGAAAGCCCCATAGAGTGACGCCACCAAGAAGAGTTTTGCAGTGTTCCAGGGCCCTCCCTCCTCGAGAAAGGAGGGTTGGGATCACAGGCACCTGTCTCTTTTTGCTTTGGGTGTGCATCATAATGATGTAAGCTGCCCAGAGTTACCTGTGTGTGAGGTGGGCTGCCCTATGCATTTGCGTGTGTACGTGGGAGAGAGAGAGAGTGAAAAAGAGAGGGAGAAATAATTATATTAATTAGATAGATCAGTGTTTCTCCACCTTGGAGACTTGAAAGTGTGTGGACTTCAACTCCCAGAATTCTGGGAGTTGAAGTCTGCATACTTTCAAGTCTTCATGGTGGAGAAACACTGAGATAGATGATAATGAGATGAGGGAGGGAGAGGGAGAGAGGGGGAGAGAGAGAGAGATACCATAACTAGATAGACAGATAGGCAGGCAGATAGACGGATGGATAGAGAGAAAGAGAGAGAGAGATAGGTAGGCAGGGAGATAGACGGACGGAGAGAGAGAGAGGGAGAGAGGGAGAGGGATACCATAACGAGATAGACAGATAGGCAGGCAGATAGACAGACAGAAGGGGAGAGAGAGAGAGAGAGAGAGAGAGAGAGAGAGAGAGAGAGAGAGAGAGAGAGAGAGAGAGATACCATAACTAGATAGACAGATAGGCAGGCAGGTAGACAGACAGAGGGAGAGAGAGAGAGATACCATAACTAGATAAACAGATAGGCAGGCAGATAGACAGACAGACAGATGGATGGAGAGAGAGAGAGAGGATATGTATAATTAAGGTCACCAGACGTCCCTAGCGAGGCCACGGGTTGGCAGTAACCGCCGCGCCCTAGCTCCCCCCCCCCCGTTCAATGGTGTCCCTCTTTACCAATCTGAAAATCTGGTCACCTTACCTATGGATATAACTTCGAATTCCCAGTTGCATTCCCCAGCAGTTCTTAAAAGGGAGAGAGGTATACAAAGAGATATAGAGATGATATAGAAATAAGAGAGAGAGAGAGAGAGAGAGAGAGAGAGAGAGAGAGAGAGAGAGAGAGAGAGAGAGAGAGAAGATATATATAGATATGTAGATCTATAGATGAGAGTTGAGAGAAAGAGAGAGAGGGATTCTGCCTCTATCCTAAAAGGGGTCATCTTTGTGGCCAGCCACAAAATTTTAATATCCCACAAATTTGACTAACCCCATTATATTGGCACTCACCAGTAAAGCCAGTAAAAGTGAGTCCAATTTTTTTTAGAAAAAAGGGGTTTTTCTATTTTTATTTCTTATACATACATTCACAAATATACAGTCTCATAACTCTCATTAACAATATGTGTTATCTTTCAACATTTATAACAATTTTTCCTCCTCCTCAAGTTAAAAATATAATTATATAATATAATTTTCTGCCATCCTTTATACCCATCTTATTTTATAACAACTCTCCTTCTTCTTCCTTCCCCTTTTCTTCTTCTCTCCCTTCTTCTCTCCTTCTCCCCTTTCTTCTTTCCTCCTCTCCTTTCCCTTCTCTACTTCCCCTTTCTCTCCCCCACTCCTCCCCTCTTCTTCTCTTTCCTACCCTCACTCCTACTCTTACTTCCCCTCCATTTCTTCCTCTCCTTTTCCCTTTCTTCTTTCCTTCTCCTTTCTCCTCTCCTCTTCCTACCTTTCTCTCTACTCCTCTCTCCATTCCCTCTTTTCATTGTTATATTTACATATTTTCCTCTTTAATCTGGTGTGTTTTCGGGATGGCATCTTGAACTATGCTCTAAAGAAGATATTTGTGCAGCCAAACCTGAAATTCCTATTAGTTTCATCAAATTTCCACAGATGTGCCGCAGAGTTGGGTTCTGGCCGGCTTTACTGCTGGTTTGCTTGTGGGTGTGCAGTTCAATTAAACTTGTTCTGCGCATGCACAGAACTTTAAAATAAAATGGCGTTGTCAACCAGAGAACCGGTTTGGGGACATGGCAGGCCTGGGTTACTGCTGGTTCCAGCAACCTACACCACCATACTACTACCGGTTCGGCCTGATTTGGCCGAACTGGTAGGAACCCACTTCTGATGTGGCAGTATAACAAGCAAGTGAGACATGTCACCCTCTTATTTTTTCAACTATGCATAATTATAAAGCTCAAGTACATGGCCTTTTTTACACTCTGTTTAAGCTAACCCATTGTATGTAGCTCCTTAATAATTTTATATATCCAGCTCCTTAATATTCCAGCTCCTTAATGTTATCTATCATTTTTATTGCAGTCTTCTTTCTTATTGGTAAACCTTTCCACAACCTACATCAACTTTCAAGTCCCCCAAATGCAAAAGTGGGAAAAAGTTGTAACTTTATCCATTTATTAATGTATTTATTATTATGGTTCCCTAATTGCATACACACTCATTAAACAATTTCCAGTCTGTGGTAGTTTGAAGATAATGTCACAGTTGTGGGAAAGGCATCACAGTTGTTATTGGCAAAGTGATTGTGTTTGTGTGTGTGTGTAAACTACACTGCATTCAGAGCAGTTTAGCATTACCGCTTTGTGGAAATAGGTGATATCTAAAAAGACAGGTCAAAACCTGCATTTTTCAGCCACTGCTGAGAGATTATTATCGGCAGCAATACTATAATAAAAGTAGCCCATTTATAAAAAAATACAATCAGAGAATGAAAGGTTGGGGGGAAATTATAAAAGAAAATTGTGATTTTCATACTCAGAGATCAAATTATGCCTTAATGTAGGCATACAATATGAATGTCAAGCTGTATTGCACTCAAATAATAGGTTTTAATTTCTTACAAGATGAGCACTGCTAAATCCAGTTTCCTGCTGGGAAGATGATGTAACAGACAGCTCTTTCCTGCACATACTATCGGTTACGGATGTATATATTTCCTTTATGAGAAGAAAATTGCCATCTGTGCAAAAAGCTATCCTATGACCTGTATCCTCTTACACAAGGGGGGGTGGGGGTGGGGGAATCAGCTCCAAATCACAAAACATTAGGAAGAGTGTTGATTGGTATCTATTAGAACAAGGGTGTCGTACTCGATTTCATTGAGGGCCGCATCAGGGTTGTATTTGACCTTGGGGGCTGGGGTGGGCATGGCCAGCTTGATTTCACTTGTGTTTGAGGCGCCTGTGGCGGCATGAGCCCCCTACCAGCAAAACAGTAGTTCCTGAGCCCCGTTTTCAGCCGTGACAGCCTCCTGCAACCCTTTGCCAGCAAAAATGGAGCTCGGGTAAGCTATGTGTGCCCCCCCCGGCCCTATTTTTGCTATCAGAGACACTGAGGGATGGTCCTTCACTGTTTCCAGGGTGGCTCCACAGATCTAAGCACCTCATAGGCTGGATCTGGCCCCCGGGCCTTGAGTTTGACACCCCTGTATGAGAACATAGAATAACAAAGTTGGAAGGGAACTTGGAAGTCATGTAGTCCAATCTTTGTTTTGAATTCTGTTATCTTCTTGCCAGAGACTTTATTTATGTTCATTTTGGGCTCGCAGCCAGTCTGAGCCGAGGACTGATAAAGTTATTTCCTTTTAAGTCTGTCTGCCTGTCGACTTTGAACGAGTGGAGAAGGGGGGTCAGAACACAGACCTATCTGGTATAGCAATATGTAAATGCTCAATTTTAAATTGGCAATAATTTCTCTTTTTATGGGCAGGTGATTCTTTAATCTTCCTCCCACATTCCATGAGACAAATTTCATCTAAAATTAGCCCCTTAGTAGATGGCCCAATAAGTTCAATGAGATAGATTAATATCTGGTTAACAGATAAATGAGGGTTGTCCCCACGCAGCGCCATTTCAATAAATAAGGAAACAAAGAATATTATTTACTGGATTCCATGCTTTGTTTTTCAAAATAGACAATCACCTGTGTCGACCATCAAAATGGAGAAACGGTAGGAAGGAAGGAAATACTTGGCTTATATTTTCCCCTCAGGGACACCTCCTACAGCAGGGGTGTCAAACTCAAGGCCTGGGGATGGTATCCAGCCCACAGGGTGCTTAGATCTGCTTAGATCTGGCCCTGAATGAATGTTGTTTGATTTTAACTATATACTGTGTTTTTATGTCATTGTATGTCTTCCCCTCCCATAAGTTGTTAGCCGCCCTGAGTCCCCTCAGGGAAAAGGGCGGCCTATAAATAAACGCAACTGAACTGAACTCAGGGCTGCCCTGGAAACAGCAAAGGACTGGCCCAGGGTGCTTCTGCCAGAGAAAATAGAGCTTGGGAGGGCGCAGACCTCCCGAGCTTCGTTTTCAGCTGTGACTGCCTCCTGCAACCCTCTGCTAGTGAAAATGGAGCTTGGGAGGGCCGTAGACACTTGGAACACCACAAGGGCCTCTGATATGAGTGACACAGAGCTTGCCACACCCACCCTGGCCATGCCCACCTGCCCCCCCCCATGAGGTCAAATCCAACCCTGATGCAGCCCTCAATGAACTCGACCTTGACACCCCTGTCCTACAGCAATTTTCTTCCCCTGTTTTCAAAAACATATAGGCCTCTGGATATTTTCTCCTTGAAAACCCTTTCATTGTTAACTGATCTGAGCTTTGAGGAGGAAAAAGCCCAGTGTACAAACCCTGCAGATTCTTGACGAACCCAACAGCCAATATGGTCTGTAGAGCGTGAGGGGAGTTAGAAGTTAGCAATAAGCTCCTCATTCCATTTTAAACAATTGAAACACTGTGACTTTTCCCTGAAGAGCTCAAGAGAGTAAAAAACAAAAACAGACATGTCAGTTTCATCTGTAACAATAAAGGTCAGGCTGCCGAGTAATGAATAAAGTTCAACCTAGCTGGAAGATGCAGGTTTGAGGAAGGTGTGTGTTGAAGCATTAAGATATTAAAACAGGGACAAGAAGGAAAAGTAGCTTGTTCAAAGTCCAATAAAGCTTTTGTGAGTCCAAGTGCAAGGTTCCACCACAAATGCGCGAACAACAAAAGCACTCCTGACTAAACTGCGGTGACAAAACCGCGCCGACAAAACCGCGCTGACGAATGAGCGCTGAAGCACGCCGACAACAGCGCGCCGACAGAAGCGCGCTGTAATCTAACCCTAAACCTAACCCTAAACCTAACCCTAAACCTAACCCTAAACCTAACCCTAAACCTAACCCTAAACCTAACCCTAAACCTAACCCTAAACCTAACCCTAAACCTAACCCTAAACCTAACCCTAAACCTAACCCTAAACCTAACCCTAAACCTAACCCTAAACCTAACCCTAAACCTAACCCTAAACCTAACCCTAAACCTAACCCTAAACCTAACCCTAAACCTAACCCTAAACCTAACCCTAAACCTAACCCTAAACCTAACCCTAAACCTAACCCTAAACCTAACCCTAAACCTAACCCTAAACCTAACCCTAAACCTTACCTTAACTTAAATTGCGCTTCTGTCGGCACGCTGTTGTCGGCGCGCTGTTGTCGGCGCGCTGTTGTCGGCGCGCTGTTGTCGGCGCGCTTTTAACATCGCGGTTTTAGCACCGCGGTTTTGTCGGCGCAGTGGTTAAATGCAACACTGCAGGCTACTGCTAGATCAGCAGGTCAGCGGTTCAAATCTCACCGGCTCAGGGTTGACTCAGCCTTCCATCCTTCCGAGGTGGGTAAAATGAGGACCCAGATTGTTGGGGGCAATATGCTGACTCTCTGTAAACCGCTTAGAGAGGCCTGAAAGGCCTATGAAACGGTATATAAGTCTACTGCTATTGCTTTTGACGTTCGCGCTTTTGTCAGGTCACGCAAGTGCAATTCCTAAAAGGAATAGTTTTACCTCACAGAAGGCCATAATATTATTAGAGAAGCAGAGCAGGATCAAAGAGCAGGTCCCTATGTAAAGAAGATCTTTCTCTAGTTGTCAACTGCCACCTTCTGCTTCCCTCTGCTTTGCTGCTATGCAGTGGCAGACTGCCATGAAATGGGGGAGGGGGAGTGATGGATGCTTGGGGAAATGAAAGTAGAAACTGTGCCAACTTGAGTCGCTGCTCCAAGGTCATCCAGCTAAGGAGGAGGAGGGTGCCGCATACCAAGCTGGGCTCAGAACCAGCCATTATTTAGTTGTTTGTTTGTTCGTCAAACATGTACAAGATAACAAGTAGAGGTATGAACATGAACATGTACAAAGGAAGTAAATACAGGTAAATGGGGAGGGAAGGAAGGAGGAAGGAGGGAAGGAAGGAGAGAAGAAGAGAAGAAAGGAGGGAAGGAAGGAGGGAATGAAGGAGAGAAGAAAGGGGGAAGGAAGGAGGGAAGGAAGGAGGAAAGGAAGGAGAGAAGGAGAGAAGAAAGGAGGGAAGGAAGGAGGGAAGGAAGGAGGGAAGGAAGGAGGGAAGGAAGGAGGGAAGGAGAGAAGGAGAGAAGAAAGGTGGGAGGGATGGGGGAAGGAGGGAGGGAAGGAAGGAGGGAAGGAAAGAAGAAGAAGTAGGATTGTTGTAAAATAAGATGCGTTTATGGGATGGTAAGAAAGCAACTTCAATTATATTGTCAACTGTAGGGGAGAAAAATTGTTACAAATACATATTATTAATAACAGTTATGAGATCATATAATTGTGAATGTATATATGAGAAATAAAAATAAAACAAAAAAAATACAGGTAAATGGGGACAGTAAGGCAGGGATGGTAGACACACTAGTGCACTTATGCACGCCACCTTTACGAACCTCTTAAGAATGGGGTGAGGTCCACATGAAACAGTTTGAGATTGAAGCCGTGAGGGTTTGAGGCTGAAACAACGGAGTCGGGTAAAGTGCTGTATGGCCGGCAAGGCGCGGCGGCATGGCTTTAAAAAATAAAAAATAAAGTGCCCACGTGCCAGCAGAGGCAGGTAAAACACACACAGACACACACACACACACACACACACACACATTACTTATAATAATATAAATTACAATTACTTACAAATTACAATAATTTTGAATTCCTCCCCAATCCCTCCGTCTGACCCACATACCTTTTCCAGCTGTGTCACAGAGGATTTCAACTCTCCTCTTGTCTGCCATGATGAAAATGTAAACAATGTAAAAAGAAAAAGGCAAAAGCTGCTGCAGCCAGAGCCTCTAATGGATGACTCTGCTTAACTGTTTAAAAAAAGCCTCTAAAAAAAGTGCCCTCTGCAGGAGGAGGCAAGAGAAACCACGTGCCTCCTTTGCATAAGGAATTTTTCGCCTTTTAACCCTTGCTTAACTCTGCTCAAGTAATCATAAAGATAGAGTAAACGAGGCACGTGGTTTTCTCACCTCCTCCTCCAGTTAAGCACTAAGCAGAGTCATCCACTGTGACTCTGGCAGCAACTACCTTAGCCTTTTTCCTTTTACATTTGTTTTTCTTTTCAGGATGACAATGGTGAGGCCCCTGACTGCACGTCCCTGCCTGGATGACTGAGAATCTCCATAGATATTTAGCCATGAATTTGATAATATTTTATTTAAAAAATGTTGGTGTGGAGAGGTATTTTATCTGGAGAACATTGTTAATGAGCTGTGGTGGCACAGTGCTTGCAGTTTTGCAGTTCGACTCTGCTCACTGCCAGGACTTCATTCCTGACCAGCTCAAGGTTGAATCAGTCTTCAATCTTTCCAAGATCAGTAAAATGAGGACCCAGATTTTGGAGGCTAGAGTGCAGTACTGCAGGCTACTTCTGCTAACTGCCAGCTGCCTGCAATTTGGCAGGTCAAATCTCACCAGGCTCAAGGTTGACTCAGCCTTCCGTCCTCTGAGGTCGGTAAAATGAGGGTCCAGATTGTTGGGGGCAATAGGCTGACTCTGTAAACCACTTAGAGAGGGCTGTAAAGCATCATGGCACAGTATATAAGTCTAAGTGTCCTTTGTGTGACTACCAAGCCAAATAAATTATTTGGAGACTGAGTATTGGAACCTGTAATACTCATGAGTTTTCAATTCCTGTGGATGCAAAGTTAAAGCTCTACATTCAACAAAAGACAAGACAAGGCACCTGGCAAAGTTGAAGATTTTTTTAAAAACACAATAAAGAATGAAACAAGGCAAGCAAACTTGTAGGACAGCATCAGACTGGATACAACAACTGGACTATGGGACGACTGAGTGCGCTGCTTCATAAGGGAAGGCTACAGTCAAAGCAAATATAATGATATTCATCAGAATATGGATAATCATTCAGCATTCTGCGTTCCCAACAACAGTTGGTGTGGAACTATAGATGAGCAACACTACCTAGTTTTTAAAACAACAGTTACACTGTCAAATTTAGAAAAAGTGCAAGCTTGAAAGGATAAGACACTCCAATGTGTAAATTAGCCCAGGTTAATTTGTGAACTGGAGAAAATCCTCAAATTATTCAGCTTTAAGGAAGCCACTGGAGAATACCCAAGTAGATTTGCTGACTACTTTCAGTAGCTTTTATATTTGCACTTTATTAATGTCATCCGTAACATTCAAAACTATGTTCTTTCTTTAAGCAATGAGTTAATGTTTAAAACTAACTAAAAGTCTACACCTTTTCTGAAAAACACTGCTCCTCGCAACCCCCATCCAACAAGTTAGCCATTTTGTTTTTGCAGTTTTATACTCTGCACAAGCAGCGTAAATTATAATTACCTCTTTTTCCTATGACCTTTAAAAATATCCACCAAATGTTACATGTGCTGTAGGACAATTAGCAAAACTTTGTTATGTACAAGTATTGCTATCCGCAAACACATTTTAATGTTGTTAGGTTTGAAAACTTTTTTATTTCCTCTTCTTTATCCCTTTTTTCAGAGGGATATATTCTTTTTCTCAAGTAGCATGGATACTTTTGTTAGTAAATACTAAAACAAATTTAGTTAATCATCACAAGCTAAAGTACTGAACTAGTAGATCTGTGGTTCTTTTTAAATGTACAAAACTTCAGTTGTCCTAATATTTTGCAATAAGTGCTGTATGCAAATGGTCTCAAAGACTTCCTTCCCCTGTTTCTTTTCATTTTCCAAATATTCCAGAACTAGTGTCCAGCCAAAACACTTTGATTAGAAATGGAACTACCAGGCTTTTAAGAGAAAACCCTGCAACTTGGAAAAAGTTCAGAGAAGAGCAGCAACTAAGATGATCAAAGACCTCAAGAAAAAAACGTATGAAGAACAGCTGCAGGTTTTGGGTCTGGCTAGTCTAAAGAAAAGAAGAATTAGGGGTGACATGATAGCAGTATTCCAATATTTGGAGGGCTGCCACAAAGAAGAGGGGGTCTAATTATTCTCCAAAGCACCAGAGGGCAGGACAAGAAATAATGGTTGGAAACTAATCAAGAAAGAAAATCTGGAATTAAGGAGAAACTTCCTCAGTGAGGACAATTACCCAGTGGAACAACTTGCCTTCAGAAATCATGGGTGCTTGAGCAGGGGACTGGACTAGAAGACCTCCAAGATCCCTTCTAGCTTTATTCTATTCTAAATTCTAAAATTCCAATTTGATCATTTAGGGTGCTCCCCACTAATTAATAGCAGTTAGACTTATATACCGCTTCATAGGGCTTTCAGCCCTCTCTAAGCGGTTTACAGAGTCAGCATATTGCCCCCACAGTCTGGGTCCTCATTTCACCCACCTCGGAAGGATGGAAGGCTGAGTCAACCTTGAGCCGGTGAGATTTGAACCACTGAACTGCAGATAACAGTCAGCTGAAATGGCCTGCAATACTGCACCCTAACCACTGCGCCACCTCGGCGCAGCATAAATGGCTAAACTGACTGAATAACTGAACAACAGAGTTGGAAGGGACCTTGGAGGTCTTCTAGAACACACACACACACACACCCCACACACACTGAGCCCATAGCCTATTGAATTATAGGCTTGATTCTAAAAGAGCCGAGGTGGCGCAGTGGTTAAATGCAGCACTGCAGGCTACTTCAGCTGACTGCAGTTCTGCAGTTCGGCTGTTCAAATCTCACCGGCTCAGGGTTGACTCAGCCTTCCATCCTTCCGAGGTGGGTAAAATGAGGACCCGGATTGTTGTTGGGGGCAATATATGCTGACTCTGTAAACCGCTTAGAGAGGGCTGAAAGCCCTATGAAGCGGTATATAAGTCTAACTGCTAGTGCTATTGCTATTGATTTCAGGATCTCAAATCAGGATCTTAGCTGAATTTTTGAATTAACCTTGTAGGAAAGAATATCTAGTGCCCAATGGTAAATTTGATTCATTTATTGATTGTTTCAATTTACATGGCCAACCATCTCAAGTTCATAATAGCAGCTATTTATTTGTTGGTTGGTTGGTTGGTTGGTTGGTTGGTTGGTTGGTTGGTTGGTTGGTTTGTCAAACATGTACAAGACAGCAGGTATAAGTATAAACATGGACATGGACAAAGGAAATGGGTACAAATAAATGGAAACAGTAGGACAGGGACGGAAGGCATACTGGTGTGCTTATGCACGAACCCTTTACGGACCTTTTTACGAATGCGGTGTGATCCGTGGTAGACAGTTTAATGTTGAAGCTTTGGGGTTTTGAGGATGTAACAACGGAGTCAGGTAGAGCATTCCAGGCGTTGACCACTCTCTTGCTGAAGTTGTATTTTCTGCAATCGAGTTTGGAGTGATTTATCTTGAGTTTGTATCGACTGTTTGCCCATGTATTATTGTGGTTGAAGCTGAAGAAGTTGTTGACTGGCAAGATGTTATAGAAGGCAATTTTGTGTACCATGCTTAGGTCTGACCGCAAATGGTGCATTCCAGATTGTCCACGCCCAAAAATTTTGAGCCTGTTGGCATAAGGGATTATATTGTGAGCACAAAAGCTAACAACAGCTTTTGCTACCAACCTGAGATTTGAAAGACAAGGGCATAGCAGGGCATCGAACAAAATACATACTTTTATGCTGATCATTTTAGTCTATATAATCATACCGCTCCTTTTCCTGTACAAGGATTGGCAATATATTTAAAGCACTGAACAGTCTTTTCCATCTGATTAAAAGGAACTGGTGTTTGCTTTCTCGATGTCTTTACTAGGATTTTTTTTTTTCATCTTCTCTGACATTTCCTACACTAGTTGACATTTCATCTGAATGTATTTTATTTCTTTTTCTTATTCTAGCTTACTTTTATTAGCTTTTTTAAAAAATCTATACTTGTCAGCTTGGAGGTTTGGTACACAAGCTGAATGACAATATGCTTCTTTGCCCAACAGTCTTGTAATTAAATATTTTGTTATGGTGGGAGTGAGGCAGTGGTGGGTTTCAAAAATTGTTCAAACCTACTCTGTGGGTGTGGCCTCCTTTGTGGGAGTGGCTTGCCGCCCATGTGACTGGATGGGAGTGGCTTGCCGCCCATGTGACCGGATATGAAGATGCCGACGACACTTGTCAGAACCACCTTAAATTACCTCACACACAGCACTGGCCTGCATAAGAATATGTTGTAAACTTGTTTTTTAAAAGGCATCTTTGGTTTGCGTTAAAACAACTTCAACACACACAATGTTCTGATTGCACCACAAACGCAGGAGTCATCCTTACCTTTCGCAGAGGCACTGAGTTTTATAAATATGAGCATGATAGTGTAGAATAATCATATCCAAGGACCAGTGGTGGGTTTCAAAAAAATTTGGAGCCTCTTCTGTAGGTGTGGCCTGCTTTCCGGGTCTACTGGTGGAACCTCTTCTAACTGGTTCGGTAGATTTGACGAACCGGTTCTACCGAATAGGTGCGAACTGGTAGGAACCCACCTCTGGAGTGAGGGGCCCTTCTCTGCATTGTTTGTTCCTTCACAGTTTTATCCTGATTTGAAAAGGTTAAATTCTGGAGCTTCCCCTTCTTTTTTTTTCAATCCAGACTGATTCTATCCCTTAATTCAAAATCCTGATCCTCATGCCAAAACAGGGATGGGCTGCTGGGGGTTCTTAGGGGTTTGGGAGAACCTCTAGTTAAGATTCTGTGCAGTTCGGAAAACCCCCAAATTCCACTCTTGGCTGGCCCCACCCACCCCAACCCTCCCCTCTCAGGAGTCCCCACACAGCCCGTTTTAGATGCAGGTACATGTAGGGCATGCATGGAGGTTCGGAGAGGACAAAAAGAGGGCCTGCTGGAAGTTTGGGAAGGCCGGAAATGAACCTGTTTCTGGCCTCCAGAGGGTCTCCGGAGCCTCGGGAGGCCATTTTCACCCTCCTGGAGGCTCAAGAAAAGCCACCAGAGCCTGGGGAGAGCAAAAATCCCACTCCCGCCATGGTGCAGGAGGCCAACTAGGCCACACCCACCATGGCCACACCCACCCAGCAACTGGGCATAGAACCCGTTGCTGAAATTTTTGAAGCCCACTTCTGTGCCAAGACTATAATGGACCTGTTTAACAATTTTGTTCTTTTTTACATGGAAGTAGGGAGGCAAAATGGTCATCAAAACATTAATGTAGCAATAGAAATCACATTTTAATTTAATTATTTAAATGAGTGGCATGGAGGCCTAGTGGGGAAGATGCTTGCCTCCTGCTCAGAAGGTTGAGAGGTCAATCCTGGGTATTGGGAGATGTTTCTTCTGCAGGATGCAAAGACAAATGCTGGGTGATAATGCCACATGGCATCAGGAAGCCAGTAAAAATATTCAGCTACATCCAGTTGCCCCAGCTCTACCCAGTATTCATGGAGTCATAAAAAGGCAGATTTTTAATTACTTAAATCGTTTGTATCCCACCTTTTACTAATTTTACAAATAACTCAAGGCAGTGAATATATCGCTTTCCTCCTGCTATTTTCTGTACAAAAACAACCCTGTGAGGTGGATTGGACTGAGAGTGAATGACTGGCCCAAGGTCATCCATGTGGCCAGGGGTGGGTTTCTCGCCTGGTTCCAACCGGTTTGGTTGGAACGGGGCCGGCGGCGTCCTCGTGCACATGCGCGGTGCACGCATGCATACTAGCATCTGTGCGACGCTCCAGCTGCTCCTGGACGATCACGCAGGTGCTGTATGTGTCCTGTGCATGCGTGGAAGCGCAGAACTCGTCAAAAACGGGTAAGGACCGCGGGGGGCGGGCGGGCGCACCCTTCGCCGTTCCCGGAAGTTACTTACTTCTGGGTTCGGCGACCAACCGGTTCGCAGGGACCGCCACGAACCGGTTGAAACCCACCCCTGCATGTGGCTTTCATGCCTAAGGTAGGGCTTGAAATGATAGTCTTCTTATTTCTAGCCTCGTCCCTTAACCATTAGACAAAACTGGTTCTCCAGTTTGAATTTATATTTCCTGACTTAGCCAAACACTTTGTATTCTTCACAGATAGGAGCCCCATTTTTTTTTCTTTTTTTGGTCCAGCTCAGATTCTCCAACTTTGTTTCTTATCTTCTACCTGTCCTTTCTTTCTTGTGACTGTCAACACAGTTCTAGGCTGCATAAACAGAGGGATAGAATCAAGATCATGTGAAGTGTTAATACCACTTTATAATGCCTTGGTAAAGCCACACTTGGAATACTGCATTCAGTTTTGGTCACCATGTGTAAAAAAGATGTTGAGACTCTAGAAAGAGTGCAGAGAAGAGCAACAAAGGGGATTAGGGGACTGGAGGCTAAAACATATGAAGAACGGCTGCAGGAATTTGGTATGTCTAATTTAATGAAAAGAAGGACTAGGGGAGACATGATAGCAATATTCCAATATCTCAGGGACTGCTACAAAGAAGAGGGAGTCTAATTATTCTCCAAAGCACCTGAGGGCAGGACAAGAAACAATGGGTGGAAACTAATCAAGGAAAGAAGCAACTTAGATCTAAGGAGAAATTTCCTGACCGTGGGAACAATTAATCAATGGAAGAACTTGCCTCCAGAAGTTGTGAATGCTCCAACAGTTTTTAAAAAGATGTTGGATAACCATTTGTCTAAAGGTAGTGTAGGGTTTCCTGCCTGAGCAGTGGGTTGGACTAGAAGACCTTCAAAGCCCCTTCTAATTCTATTCATGCTGCTATGGAACCTTTCTGTTCCATCCATATACAAAAGGAAGCAGAAAAAGGAGTCTCTTTTTCTCTTATGCTCTGGCTCTTCCCTCTCTTCATTTCTGGCCTTCTCCCCGCCCCCTTTTCTCCAGTGCTCCACACTCTGCATCTGGAGCGGCAAACTTTCACTGCAACATGATTGAAAAAGTTTTTTTTTTCCTCCTGTGGGTTGTTCTGGTTGCTGCTTTTGGAGTGGAACTCCGTTCTTTCAGGGGGATTGCAAAACTATTGCAGGATTTGTAATTCAGTCGATACCTTTCATGTTCAAGCAGTTCCCTTAAAAAACATTGAGCTTTACAAGTTAATATTAGTCCAAGCATGTCAAGATCTTTTTTTAAGTGTATATTGAAAAAGGAAAAAAAATGTACATCCCTTTGAAAAAATAAAAGTTTGTATATTATATAAATTGGACGTGGTGATTCGGTGGCTAAGACACTGAGATTGTCAATCAGAAAGGTCAGCAGTTCAACAGTTCGAATCCCTAGCGCCGTGTAATGGAGTGAGCTCCTGTTACTTGTCCCAGATTCTGCTAACCTAGCAGTTCGAAAGCCTGTAAAAATGCAAGTAGAAAAATAGGAACCACCTTTGGTGGGAAGGTAACAGCGTTCCATGCGCCTTTGGAGTTTAGTCATGCCAGCCACGTGACCACAGAGATGTTGTTTGACAATGCTGGCTCTTCGGCTTTGAAATGGAGATGAGCACCACCCCCTAGAGTCAGGAATGCCTAGCACATATGTGCAAGGGGAACTTTTACCTTTACATTATCTAGACTCTGGTTAGAAGAGGTCTTCTGAGATGATAGCAATCTCTCCCGATTTTGCATTACATTCAAGTGATGCTTACTCTTTTTGTCTGAATGATCACCTCTGTAAGAGATCAAAGTTAAATAACTGTCTAGTTGTACCCCTATATACTGTACCCATCTGTGGATGCTGAGACAGACAAACAGATGCGCTATGTAGAGAAGAACGGCAAAAATGATTATAGGGCTGGAGGCTAAAACATATGATGAATGATTGCAGAAACTACTGGTGTCTAATCTAATGAAGAGAAAGGCTAGAAGGGACATGATAGCAATCTTCCAATATTTGAGTGGCTGCCACAAAAAAGAGAGGGGGCAACCTATTCTCCAAACCCCCTGAGCGCAGGACAAGAAGCAATGAATGGAAATGAATCAAGGAGAGATCCAGCATAGAAATAAGAAGAAATTTTCTGACAGTGAGAACAATTAATCAGTGAAACAGCTTGTTGGTGTTCCATCACTGTAAGATTTTAAGAAGAGATTGGACAGCCATTTGTCTGGAATGCTATAGGGTCTCCTGTTTGAGGAAGGGGTTGGACTAGAAAACCCCCAAGGTCCTTTCCAACTCTGTTATTCTTTTATTCTGCTGTATTTGTTGATCCATTCCTTTCATCTATAGGGGCAGAAGCATTGCTTGGATACAGTAGCAATATTTCTTTTCTAGGTGCCTCATATGTCTATTGTGACAAGGCAAAGTTTGTCAGATTGTGGGATGTTTCTGCATGTTGGGACTACAATTCCTAGCTGGCATTGCAAATTTAATCTTAGTCTTTTTCAATATACATATAAATAAGTATTGTGAATAAAGTTGCACCAAGCATCACATGTCTGCTCAATGGGAGCAATAATTTCCTCGTAAGTCTTTCGATTACTCAGAAATGTGCCATATCTCAGCTTTTTTATGCTCAGTCTACTTCATGTAGTATCCATTTGGTAACATCTGCATTCATTCTAAAAGCCAGGCTACGTATGGGATTCATACATACAAATTCAAATTATACGTGTTTCTTATGGTTTTTCTCAAATATAGAATTATTTCCATTGGCTTAGGGTATTCCAACACGTGACCCGTCAAAACTGCGCTCGACTAAGCCGCGCCTGATTAAACCGCGTCGCTGACGTCATCAACAGGGCGACAACAGCCAGCGTGGAGAAAGAAGGGCGCTTTAAATAGCTCTTTGAAAGCAAGCTGATTCAACTTAAGGTAAGGGTTAGGTTTAGGGTTAGGTTTAGGGTTAGGTTAAGGGTTAGGGTTAGGTTAAGGGTTAGGGTTAGGGTTAGGTTAAGGGTTAGGTTTAGGATTAGGTTTAGGGTTAGGTTAAGGGTTAGGTTTAGGGTTAGGTTTAGGATTAGGTTTAGGGGGGTTAGGTTTAGGTTTAGGGGTTAATTTTAGGTTTAGGGTTTACAGCGTGCTTCTGTCTCCGCGCTGTTGTCGCCCTGTTGATGACGTCAGCTACGCGGTTTAGTCGGACGCGGTTTAGTCGAGCGTGGTTTTGTGGTGGAACCATTCCAACATATACCAAGCCTTTCCTTCGATTGCATTCTATGTGAATTTCAATTACAAATCCTTTTCTTTTGGAGCTCATTTCAAACCTGCGCCGCATTTAGCAGTTTCGTGTGGCTGCAGAGCTTTTCAAATGATTTTTAAAGGAATAAATAGCCCTTTGGTGTTCATTTTTCTTTTGATTCCACTGGAAGCTGAGTGAGAAGCCATCATGTTCCCTCAACATGCAGGTAGATTAGTCACCTACTGACACTAGATGTCTGACACATTGTGACCCCATGGACAACGTTCCTCCAGCCTTCCTGTCCTCTACAATCCCCCAGAGTCCATTTAAGCTCACGCCGACTGCTTCAGTGACTTCATCCATCCATTGGCAGTGACTCCACCAGCCCATCATTCCCAGCATTAGGCTCTTCTCCAGTGGGTCCTTCCATCTCGTTAGGTGGCCAAAGTATTTAAGTTTCATCTTCAGGATCTGGCCTTCTAAAGAGCAGTCAGGGTTGATCTCCCCTAGGACTGACCAGTTTGATGGCCTTGCAGTCCAAGGGACTCACAGGAATCTTCTCCAGCAGCATTGTTCAAAGGCCTCAATTCTTTATCATAAAGCTGTAATCTACCATCATGCAATTAGCAGGTCAGAAGAGAGCATGGCCTATTTGTGTAAATGGTCTGATCTTGTGCTACTATGAAATGTGTCCATCAGGGTGACCTTGAACCTCAAGTGGCAATGTTCAAGTGGCTATCATCTAAGTGGCTATCATCCAAAGCAATTTCACTGTTCTTTTCTCCCTGCCAAAGTCCTACCTCTTTTTCCTTAAAGTATTACAGTCATTACTCTTCTGACATCAAAACAGATGTCCTTGTTTCAGTCTGCTTGTACACTATCTACAAAAAACATCAGTTACCAAGACCTTTCTGTTAAAGGTCACTGTTATCTCAAGATTTGGAGGAAGATGCTTATAATAGAATCTATTTAGCTTGTGTTTAACTTTCTGGATAATGTAAGAAGTCATTACCTTCACTGAAATGGGAACTTTGACTTATATTCACATTCAGTAGAATGGTTAATGCTCTTTATTTATCCTTACACACAATTTTTTTCTCCTGCTACGTAAAATTAAAATGCAAAGAATTGAGAACTGGCGATGTGCCAGAGGCTCTTTGATCTAGAGTAACCTTTTCTCTAACATTAGATGTCACAGAGCAACTCTGCGGCTGATATACAGTTTCATTAAAGAAGTTTGAGAATTCCTTAAATCTGAAAGTTCTTAAAGCCTTGTGGATTCTTACATTTTTAATTTTAGTAAACTGCCACAATTCTATCTTTCCTTGGAGGATCTTATATAAGCAGAAGGACAACTGTGAAACATGTTCTAATTTCCATCTTCTTCTCCATGCTGGTTTTTGTATAATGTGAACACACGCTGTTTCACTACAAGGTAATGATTTAACATCGTAAGAGTAAATAGAAAATAAAAAGAATGGAAATTTGGTAAGTATCAAATATATGATACAAAATAGTTATATGTTAAAGTGTACATTAGCTTTAATTTGTTCAACTTTGTCAGAGTTTGTTGCAACAATCACATCTAGAAAGCTGCTGATTCAGCAGGATTCATTAACTTCTCTTTATATATAATATAACACATGAAGTAAATATACAATACCAAAAGCAGGTTTCCCAATGTGGTAGTAAATACTAGCAAACACAGACAGAGGAGAGAACAGTTTCAGTTTCAGTTCCAGTTCATTGGAATAATTCCAATTTTCCAGTTCAGAGCAGCAACTAGTTTAGAGCTCAGCACAGACTCAGAGCTGTTAGTACAGAAGTTAACCTAAGCCACGCCCAGGCTCCTTGCTGTCTCATTGTTGCTCACACAGGAAATACTATTTCCAAACAGTCCTCATTGGCTGACCCAGTTGCCATGCCTCTTCATTGGCTGATCTTGTTGCCATGTCTCTTCCAGTCATGAACTCACAACACACTGACAAACATATACCAAAAAATAACAAAGTCAGTATTCAGTTATTAATCTCTCAAGGTTCCACATTATTTAAAAGTACACATTTAAACAAAATCAACACTTACTACTTTAACAGTAGAAAAATATCTGCTTTAAGGATAAGCAATAGTCATTATATGTTTATTCTAAGTCAGTTGTGCTCTGCTTCCTTATAAATCTTGGGGAGATAATAAAATTGCACCAAAATCTCAGCACATATTGTAAAAGCCTGTCTCTTAGAACCTTTTAAACTTACTTTGAAATTCTTTTTGTTCCATTTTGCTGGAATGTGAATCTGAACATTTCTAAAGTACAAAGGTTTTGGCCTGAATATTAGTTTCAGAGGTGAGGATCAGGTCATCTTGTATGAGAATTTATTACTGCAGTATTTCACTCCAGTTGTAATTTTTGCTAGTAAGAGCTCCACTTTGCTACATTTGACATTGCCAATGCAATAAGCTATTCTTCTTGACCAAAGTGAAGAATGTTACCACTCAACAAAGACTTGTTGTAATGAGATTTCAATGATTTTGGATTAGTATTGACCCAGTTATTATGGTTTTGGGATTATGATTCATAGTGTGTTATTTATAAACAATATTACTATAGCTTGTTAAATGAATACGTTTAGTAGAATTCATTATTTTACAATATTCAAATATCCTTCAACTCACTTTGGACAATATTCATGTTGTGGCCTGCCAGCAGCCAGCAGAGCTGGCAGCAGAGTTAGATAGTGAGGTGGTTGGGGAGGAACAGGGGCTGAGGAAAACTCAGATGAGAGCTCTGCGTCAGAGGCAGAGAAGGAGCTAGACAGCAGTGAGGCAGAGGAACAGTTGGAGCCTGTTCCCAGTGTGCACATGCACAGATTGTAGCATTTAGGGTCCCGAGGCTGAAGATGAAAAGAATGTAATCCACACACGGATATCCAGCTGAATCAACCAAAGTTTATTGAGCATCCAGAATTGACATGAGAATCAACGGCAAAATTATTAATCATGAAACATCATTCTTATAGTGTTTTCAGCTTCTTTGAGCTCTACCTACTTTACGTGTTATATCATTATTGGCTAACAAGTCTCTAAGGCACAATAATTGGTTAGTCCTTACATCATTAGTGCTCGTGAGAACTTTTACGTTGTTATAGCTGAATAAATCAAGTGTTATCAAATAAGTGAATAAAATGTTGCCGGTTATACTTTGTTTCATCATCCCATGTCCTTGATCATGCCTGGGAACACTGCAAGCAAAGAATAGCTGACAGGCAAATATTTTCTGCAGATTGCTGCAGTTTTTGCTTACAGGTGTAACCTCAGTTCCAAGGACCATTCAGATGATTCACTGTAAAAATCCTACACGCAGAGCTGTAAGAAGACAAGAATTAAGAAAGCAGAGTTGACAGGAGTAAAGCCACACCTTGGAAGTGATTGGCCCCGCCCATAGGAAACAAAAGACAAGTGAACGGGAAGTGGGCTTTTTCAGGAAACAATTAGTTAATTGAGTTGTTTCAGGAGTGGAAAGTTCTGTTTATGACTATAAAAGACTCTGTGCCAAGTGTTGCCTTGCCTTGCATTTGGAAACTAGTCATTTGGCAGCTTTCCAAACGAGATAAGGTTCATGTTGATAAATATTCCTCTGAAAGACTGTTTGCTAAGCCTTGCTGACTGTGAATGAAAGGAATTCACAGTCGTGTAAATAAAAGGGGTTTTGTCAGTACCAAGACTCTCCTTCTTGCTTTTTAAGGAAGCCTAAGTCAGAACAATACAAGACAATATTAAACCTAACCAGAAGTGTGTTCCTGCCGGTTCACACCTCTTCGGGCATACCAGTTCCAGAAATTTGCCATACTTTTGTGTTCCTGTTCTACGGAAGCATGGCCATGCCCCCACACCGGTACTCCCCTGCCCTGCAGCGCATTTGCAAGGCACTTCTCGAAAAGAAGGAAGCGAGGGTGGGGCTTCTTCAGAGGACCCGAGGCAAGAGCAGAATTGAAGCCCTCTCTGAAGCATCTGGAAAATGTACATATGGGTAAGAGGGAGGGGGAGGAATTCAAACTTCATCCTCCTGGTGCTGTGCGGGGCTTTAGGCAAAGGCTGGAGGGAAGGACCCTGGCTCGCTTGTGCTCTCCCTCCCCAGGTGTAGTTTGATTGCAGTCGGAGCCACGGTCCCTTTTCAAACCTGTAATCAGTGAAGCTGGGCTGGATTTTTACATAGTGGATCCTTCGGGGCTGGGGGAAAGTGTGTGTGCTACAGCATGGCTCTTTGCCTGGCTTCCTGCCTCCTCCTGTGGTCTCCTCAGTGCTCGCTTGTGCTTTCCCTCCTTAAGTGTAGTTTGATTGCAGGCGGCTGTGGAATTCTGGGAGTTGAAGTCCACAAGTCTTAATAATCTTAAATTGAAAAGATGCAGGAAAGAACAAATTGGTTATATGGTTATATGTTATATGGTTTTATGTTTTTGAAGTTTTGGGGCTTGGGCAATATGAGCATTGTGTTTCTAAAAGGCTTGTTAATGGAACCAAACTTTCTCTAGGGTGATTATCTCATTATCTCTATCTGGCAGGCATGTGGAATGAGCCTCAGGCAGGTTTCTTTGTTAGCAGAAAGAAAGAAAAACAGCACAGCAATTTAGGGCTAGAATGCTACTAGGAGGTCATTTAGTCCAACCCCCTGCTGCAGCAGGAAACCTTACATTGCATGGATTATTTTGGTGCCTCTAACAGAGAGGAAAATTGCCAGAAAGGAGAAGGAGTTTACTAGGACAAGGCTGCCATGCAGAGGAAGGCAGAGATAGTTCTTGACTTATGACTACAATTGAGCCCAAAAATTTGGTTGCTAAGCAAGAGCATTGTTAAGTGAGCTTCACTACATTTTACCCAATCCATGACATCTCCTGGTGAGTGACATCAAGTTGGCCACTCCCACCCAGTCACATGACTGCCAAGCCACTCCCACAAAACAGGCCACACCTACAGAATAGGTTCTAAAAAAAATTGAAACCCACCACTCAACCGAACTAACCCCCAATTAAAACTGGAACAGCTGTAAAAAAAATGATGTCACCACAATTTCTCATTCACAGAAATGTCTTGTAATCAGGGCTATAAAATGTGTGTAGCCCTACCATAATAGATTTCTTACCAAGCAGTGCAAGTACTTTTCTGACTCACTGCCTTTTCTTAACGGAGAAGAGCACATTTCATGTTCTTACCTGTTAACTATTCGGACATTCCTAGCATGGGGTATTTACAAAGGCGTGGCACGACAAAACCGCGAAGCCCTTATCCGTGGAGATATAAGCGCGTCGCTAAAGCCGCGACGTCATCACCGCGCGTCATCACCGCCGCGACAACAGCGCGGCAACAGAAGGGCGCTTTAAAACGGCGCCGCAGCAGAAAGCCGATTTCAATTAAGGTAAGGGTTAGGATTAGGTTTAGGGGTTTGTTTTAGGGTTTGTTTTAGGGTTTGTTTTAGGGTTTGTTTTAGGGTTTGTTTTAGGGTTAGGGTTTGTTTTAGGGTTAGGGTTAGGGTTAGGGTACTGAGTGCTTGGGAATGCGCAGATTTGCCCTCCGTGATTATGTCATCGCGGTAGGGTCGCGTTTTTCCTTAGCGCTTCGAACGGCGCGAATTAGTCTTCACGCTTATGTCTCCGCGGATAAGGGCTTCGCGGATTTGTGGTGGAACCTTACAAAGGTAGTCAAAGACATTAAAATGCTGGATACAGCCAAGTGATCAAAGCCCTGCTCTTTTTAATTTGCAAAGCACATATAACGAATAGGTAGGAGAGGTGCTTTGATCACCAGGTCACACTTGCCATTTTCTCCTTGTTGACCACCTCTGCAGACTACCAACCCATCACCAGCTCACTTCCTAAATTTCAAATTAGTTCGTAAACAAAGCTTTATTTTTCTTTCCTGCAAACTCCAGACTCAAGAAAAGTTGCTTATGGAAATTATACCTCTAACTACTTTATAGGGATCTAACACGATGCTCCCTAACAGCCTCTCTTTGACCAACATCCATCTCCCATCATGGCAAGGCAGAACTTTGTAGACAGTTAAACAACCAGGTAGCTGGAAAAAACACAAGAAATTTAGAACCTTCACAGCCCCTGAACTAAGGGACAGTCTTTATTCTACCATCCCAAACTTCTGTCTCCCTTCAGACAAGGGAGAAAATGACTGCCAAGTGGCTACTTCCTTAAGCAGTCTTCTAATTTACATAGAGATCTTGGCTTGCAGTGCACCTGAAGTTCCTTAAGCTTGGGTCACAAAAAAGGCTAAGATGACAACCATCTGTCAGATAGCAATCACCTCCTCGGTGCTCCCTCTGTTCACTGGTTTCCATACATACATAATTTATTTGCTTGTCCACATATGATTGCATATTTAACACTCCCACATCACACTATATGCTTTGTATACAAGGTAGTTTTTCCATCCTGAAAAATGACCAAATATGGTTCAAATACTAAGAAATCAACTCATAAATAGCCCTCGTGGATTAACCAAACCAAAACTTAACAGTTTTAACAGTATTGTAATTTGGTGTCCACTAGAAACACCAGATAGCACTTCCTAAAATTGCCAGCCATCATGGGGCTTGCAATCCCAAACACTAGTTGGAGAAAGCCGCTTTAGAACAAGGAGATGTTTAGAACATTTATAGATGTCAAAACATTTGTCTGACAGGGAACCATTGAGAGGGGTTTTTCTTCCCCCTACTCCCATGCCCATCATCCCTGCCCTCTCCCTTCCCCCTCTCATGCACTCCTCTTTCCCACTCTGTCTACGATCCTGGCACTTTGCCCCAAATCCATCAGGCACTTCCCCATTGGTCCACTGGAGGCTGAATGTCATGGCTGGCTTTCCAGAGGAAGATGCAAAGGAACTGACATCACAAATAATTGCCCCTCTATGACATTGCCTTCAAAGAGCTGAGGTGGCGCAGTGGTTAGGGTGCAGTACTGCAGGCCACTTCAGCTGACTGTTATCTGCAGTTCGGCAGTTCTAATCTCACCGGCTCAAGGTTGACTCAGCCTTCCATCCTTCCGAGGTGGGTGAAATGAGGACCCAGACTGTGGGGGTGATATGCTGACTCTGTAAACTGCTTAGAGAGGGCTGAAAGCCCTATGAAGCGGTATATAAGTCTAACTGCTATTGCTATTGCTATTCACTCTCCTTACTGGCCCAGGCTCTCCCTTCTCCCTCCCCTGACATCACAAACGATTGCTAGTCTAGGATGCCGCACTTGCTCTCCTAAACGAGCCAGGAATTCCAGAACTATGCTAGAACACACACACACACACACACACCAGGAGTGTCTTCCCCTCCCCCCAGTATTTGTTTCCAGAGGATAAGTCATCTGTGTACAAAGTTTTTGTACTGTGTTTGGTTTGAAATTGCTCGAGGCGCTCCAGAGTTATGCTGGAACATAGATAGATAGATAGATAGATAGATAGATAGATAGATAGATAGATAGATAGATATGGAGATGGAGATGGAGATGGAGATGGAGATGGAGATGGAGATGGAGATGGAGATGGAGAAGGAGAAGGAGAAGGAGAAGGAGAAGGAGAAGGAGAAGGAGAAGGAGAAGGAGAAGAAGAAGAAGAAGAAGAAGAAGAAGAAGAAGAAGAAGAAGAAGAAGAAGAATTTTTTTAAAAGACTCATCTTTCTACCAAACATTTCACCGAATAAGCCACACATCTACTCCTAGCATTTGTTTTTCCAAAGATTGTTTAAAAACACAACATTTCTAGTAATACCGATGTACATGTATGCATTTAGGAGAGGAATACATATTTACTCAGTTAATTTAAAACCCAGGATGCCAATGCACTACATGAATTTAATCTTCCATCCAGTTTGGATCGTATATTAGCTATTTTCATTATTCAGCTGCCCCTTGTTAACCATACTAAACAGCTGCACATATCTGTAGCTTGGGGCACATGTTGGTGCATTCGATGATTTCATACATACACAAAGCAGAATGATTTTGCACGTGCATCAAGTTCATTGTTTCATAGCTTCATTATCCAAGTTCTCATTACGGCCAGGTGTTCAGTTGGAATGGAAGCCTTCAAACAAGAGCCAAGTGGATCCTGTGAATTCGCTTAAGGACAAGTTGCTAATTTCCTACTTTAAAAATTACAACTATATTATGGCACATTTCTATTCTGCACTTCCACCGTCAGCCTCAATTCATTTCATTTTCAGCTTGGCAGTTTCCCTCTTAGATGAAACTCTCAAATTTATAGCAAATCAGAGAACCACAATAGATGAGGCTAGGTTAAATTGGAGATTTCAGGACAGTTGGGGGGGCTGGTTAAAAGTATAGATAATTGTTTACAACTTCTACAAAATAGTTTGAGACTGCAACAATATTATGTTGAATACAGCAAGAGAAGAAAGAGGTCATTCAAATGAATATTTCCTAATACTTTAATTTCTGCAGTGCAAATTAAAATAATAAATCATACTTTGACAGCAAACAGTTTTTTTTTAAAAAAACAAGATGTTAACAATGAGTTTATATAATGGAGGAGGTTAATTATTCAATTTTCAAAGCTATCAAATTTTGGAACCAATTCCATGGAAATGAGCCTTTCCATGAAGGCTCCTATCCACCAAAATGCAATCCGTTTTTTTAAAAAAGAAACAAAATTCAACAATAGGAAACAATCCTTTTTGTTCTCATTTATATGTTTCCTTTACAGAAATATCTCATTTTCTCAAAGGTATACATCCAGCAAAAACTATCAATATCAGCAGGTTTAAAGCAGTTACAAGATGATCATTGACCAGGTAAGTATCTTAGCTAATTATTACATTTCATCCAATTAAGCTTATTATTGCAATTATTCCTTAGATCCTTCAGCAAATCTCAAAAGTTCACCAAACAGAACAACAGAATTGGAAAAGGCCTTGGAGGCCTTCTAATCCAACCCCCTACTCAAGCAGGGGACCCTATACCCATGATGGTAAACCTGTGACACGTGTGCCAGAAGTGGCATGCAGAGCTGTCTGTGGGCACACGCCATCACCAGCTGCTCTTCCGGGTTCCATCACACATATGGACGCTGGACAGCTGGTATGTGAAGACAGAAGCGTGCACCAGGGGTGGGTTGCTGCCAACATTACTGCCAATTCGATCTGTGCACAATTTTGCATACACACTGACGTTTTGCTCGTGTACATGCGCAGATGACCATAAATGGTTCTGCACATGTGGAGAACATTAAAAATGAAAAAAAAAACCAGGGAACTGGTTCAGAGGTGTGGCAGGTCTGGGTTGTTGCTGGTTCCGGTGACCCAGGCCAGCAAACCCACCTCTGGCTGGTGCACATATACCTTCTGGTACCCAGAACAAACCGGCTCTAGGCAGTGAGAAAGTCCAATTATTACCAATTGAGTTTTCCCCCTCTACCTTCCAAGTCTCTCAGCCAATTCCCAGCTCAGGTATCTGAACTAAACCAGCCAGCAGCTGATTAGCATTGCAGTAGAAGGGGCTGAACCATAAGCCAGAGAACAGGTTTTTGGCAGTCTCTCATTCATGACACAATTTTGGGCCTGCCAGCTGTTGTTCATTGGGTTTTTCAATACAGATTTAGCACAATCGCAGAAGAGCATTATTGCAGAAGAACAATATCCCAGTTGATATATGGACTCTCTTTGAATCTACAGGCACAAAACCACACAGACACATGGCCAGGCCATCAACCAACATGCCGCCCTCACCAGCTCTAGCCCCATGCTGCGTTATGGAGAATGATTGGTGTTCTGGCCCCCCTTCTCCATCAGGAATGAAAGCCAAAACAGACGTACAAAAGAATGTTTTAATCAGTCCAGACTCTTTTTGGCTGCAAGCCCAAAATAAACAAAGAGATAAGCTCTCTGGCAGCAATTACTACAAACCTAAGCAATGCAAACAAGCTTCTTACAGCAAACCACTTATCCAAGTTGGTTTCTCTGAATCATGAACGTGAACAAGAATGTGAATGTGAACGTTGACTCCTGCAAAACAGGGTGTGGCACAAACAGTCTCTTTTATAATCAGGAGAGGATCTTAATCAGCATCAGCTAAGCGCAATCATCTCCTACAATTACGCAGTTGTTCCTTCCGTCAAGTGGCCCTTCGACAGGGTGCATCCTGAAACAACTCACAAGTGTTTTCCTGAACACTCCCTCTGATCCAAGGCTCTGCCGCCACCTGGTGGCCAACCAGTCTCTCCTTACCTTGCTCAGAGTCGGCACCCTGTCCAGGGTCCTCCACCTCCTCCAGGGCCATCTCAAAAGACCCCTCACTGTCGGAGTCTGTCGGCAGCTCCAACCGCTCATGCCAGGCCACAACAGATTCATAGAACTTTTCCACCCACCTGAGGATGGTGGATCAGGAGGAATCTATTTATTTTTATTTATTCATCATATTTAAGAATTGCCCATCAATGACAGATTCTGGGGAGTGTACAATAAAATACTGAAAGCATAAAACAGTATGTAAAATCTGAAAGAGACAAGGATTGTTAAAATTAATTAAAAGGCAGGTGGGTATGTCAGGCCACTAACCAGCTCCATGGCTGGTTAGTGACCCTAAACAAAGCCCAGGAGCCAGGGATGAAATCCAACAGGTTCTGACAGGTTCTGGAGAACCGGTAGCGGAAATTTTTAGTAGTTCGGAGAACCGGTAAATACCACCTCTGACTGACCCCAGAGTGGGGAGGGAATGAAGATTTTGCAGTATCCTTTCCCTATCACTCCCACCAAGCCATGCCCATAGAACCGGTAGCAAAAAAAATTGAATTTCACCACTGCCTGGAACCATGTTTTTACGCCTTTCCTGAAGGCTGGGAGGATTTATGATAGGAGAATGTTCTACAGAATGTTCTGGTAGGAGAATGTTCCACAGGCAGGGCCAGATTTAGAAAAGAGGCCCTAGTTTATTCCACTTATGAGGCCCTTTCACCTCCCATTTTTAAGTTTGTAAATTACATGAGAGACAATAAATACATCATTACTGTGATATATATCAATGTATATCAATATATATAGCTGGACTCCCGACGGAGGGCGGCTCTGCTCTGTGGCAAAGGCAGCGAGGCCAGCTGCCTCCCCTGCTGCGCTCAGCTGCCCGGCTCAGCCCCCTCGCCCTCACCTGCCTGGCCGCTGGTGGGCTCCGCGTCAACGGGGCGGCTACTGGGAGCGGCCGCGCCTCTTGCCCAACCGCCGGTGCTGGGAACGTGGGCGGGCTCCCCAACTGCCGCGGCGCTGGAACGATCTTAACCAATACATTTTTATGTTTGTTTATTAGTCATATGCGTAGAATTTCTCCTTATTTTCGGATGTTTTTTAGTGTTCACTGTTTTTAGAATAGTGTAATTTTAATTTTGCTATCAATTTGAATGTAGGCCCCTCTTGATCTTGAGGCCCTAGGCTGAAGCCTAGTTAGCCTATAGGAAAATCCGGCCCTGTCCGCAGGGTGGGGGCAATGGCACAGAAAGCTCTCTTTCTGAACCTCACCAGACAGACTGCTTTGGCAACATACCTTCTCTGCCAGATCAGATGGGACAGGCTGATGTAACAAAACAAAATGGTTCTATAGGTCAGGAGTTCCCAATCCCTGGGCCATGGACTAGCACCAGTGGCGGTTCACCTGAAATTGGACCACGCAAGCAAGCAAAGCCCCAGCCGCACACACGCGGGATCCAGGCAGCATGCAAAGCCACCCACTCACTAGTTCACAGAAAGATCATCCCCCATGGAACCGGTATCTGGAGCCTGAAAGGTTGCAGGCTGCTGCTGTAGGTAACCTGGTCTCATGCCATGTAGGGCTTTATGTTCTGTCCCCCCTTCTCCGCTCGTTAACAGACGACAGGCAGACAAACTTAAAAGGAACTCTCTTTATCAGTTCTCGGCTCAGACTGGCTGCGAGCCCAAAAATAAACATAAATAAAGTCTCTGACAAGATAACAGAATACCAAATAAAAGCTCTTACAAAGCAATGCATTTCTCCAAGTGTCTCCTTGAATCAGGGTTACAGAAAGCAAATCACTTCTCCAAGTGTATCTCAAATAAACCACGACCGATGATCAATGAATGTTGAATGAACGAAACAACGTTGACTCCTGCAACCAGGGCGTGGCACCATCTGTCCTTTTTATCACCAGAAGACCCACTAACGAGCCCCAGCTGCATTCGTAATCTTGCATCCCGAAAAGACTCACAGGAGACGTCTGCTGAGTCACAACAGCTTTATATCTTGAATTGGACCATAAGTAGACTGGCACCCAATACAGCTCATGCTGCTCCTTGGGCACCTAAGATAGCCTGCATGGCTGCAGTTTGTACCAGCTGAAGTTTCTGGATACTTTTCAAGGCTATCCCTATGGCCGTGATGGTGAACCTATGGCACGCGTGCCCAAGTGGCATGCAGAGTCATGTCGCCTGGCATTGCCTGTTCCTCTTCTGGGTTTCTGGCGCACATGCATGTGCAACAATCAACTGGCCTTTGTGCATGTGGCAGTGCTAGAAACTGGAAGAACTGGTCTTCCGTGTTCCGGAGTGAATATGCGCACCGGCCAGCTGATCATCACCATGCAGGAACACCAGTAACCAGAAGACTAGCTGGCCAGCAGGCACATGCCCCCTGGGCAGTTCCTCTTCTGGGTTGCAGCCCTGATGAATGTCTGCGTACCCTTTTGGGCACTTGATGCCGAAAAGGTTCGCCATCACTGGCCTATAGAAGCCACCCATGTCTATCCCTAATGTTCAATGTATAATAATAAAAAAAAATAAGGATAGCATCATGCCGTAAGCAGGATAGGAATCGGTAGTGAGACTACAACAAATTTTAAAGCCAGTTCCCCACCCGCAGGTAGCACTGTAGCTCAGCTGCTGTAAAGATCAAGAAAGATGACCTTGTTGGAAATATGCAAAAACAGGCCAAACAGCGATAGATAGATAGATAGATAGATAGATAGATAGATAGATAGATAGATGGATGGATGGATGGATGGATGGATGGATGGATGGATGGATGGATGGATGGATGGATGGACGGACGGACGGACGGACGGACAGACAGACAGACAGACAGACAGACAGAGTATATGTGTGTGTTCTAAGCTTGATTTTTGGGTTGCCGACATTTCATTACCTTCAGGCATTATCACTGTTGTGGCCCGCCAGCAGAGCTAGCAGCAGATTCAGACAGTGAGGAGGTTGGGGAGGAACATGGGCCAATCCTGGAGTCTAGGGAAGGCTCTGATGAGGGCTCTGCATCAGAGGCAGAGATGGGGCCAGGGCTGTATGACAGTTATCAGCTGCTTTCAGAGTCAGACATCAGTTAGACAGACGGACAGCCGTAGTCTGTTCCCAGTGTGCACATGCGCAGAGTTGCCAGACGAAGGGAACAGCTAAGGAACAAGGTCAACTTGGGAGTAAGGCCACAGGTGGACAATGAATGGCCCCGCCCAGAGGAAATGAAAGAGGAGCGAAAGGGGAGGGGTGTTTGCAGGAGACAATGAGTTCACTCCTGCATTCTTGCCAAGTACAGCAGCGTCTGTTATCCCACTCTCCAAGCCTGATAAAGGTCGGTAATTATGAGCTATCTTGAAAGACTGTGGGAGAGGAAAAACTTTGCTGGAGAGGAATTCACTGTAAATTAAATAAAAGGAGTTTATCGGGATGAGGACTCGGCTTTGTGCTGCTGGGGAAGCCTAGGTCAGAACAATCACTATCACTAATTACACAAGTAAAAGCCAATACAAATCAATTGTTAACCACAGGATTGTTTCATCCAAATGCACAAAGCATACAAGGCAGGGGTGGGTTTCAACCGGTTCGCGGCGGTCCCCGCGAACCAGTTGGTTGGCGAACCAACCGTTCCAACCGGAAGTTACTTACTTCCGGGAACGGCAAAGGGCCCACCCGAGGGCCCGCACTCCTTACCGGTCTTTGAAGGCTTCTGCACTTCCACGCAGGCGCATGGCACATACAGCGCCTGCGCGATTCTCCGCAAGCAGCTGGATGGCACATACAGTGCCTGCGCGAGTCTCCGCGAGCAGCTGGAGCATCGCGCAGGTGCTAAGACGCATGCATGAACTGCACGCGTGCACGAGGACGCCGCCGGCCCCGTTCCAACCGAACCGGTTGGAACGGGATTAGCAACCCACCCCTGATACAAGGTATAGACACAGAGGGGCGGGGATAACGAATCTCAGTTCTCTAAAACTCCTGCACCAATTAAGCTACCTAGTTGGGTAAAGAAACCTTTGAAACCCTCAAGTTCAGAGAATGTCAACTATATAAAATGGGAGGGAGATCTAGCTATACAAAATATATCTATAGAGATAAGCCACGTTCAGATGTTCCCATTGACCCACTGTCCGTTTTAGTTGTCTCTGACACAGAGCAGTCAGCTTCAGTGACCCAATCTGGTTATTACATGCCACTCTGGTGACACAAGGCAGCTCATAAATAGAGCCGGACATTTAATTAAGCAATAAACTCTTAGAGAGAGATGGGTGGTACAGAAATGTGGGGGGGGGGGAAATAAATAAATAACATTTAGAACTGCTACACCGGATAGCACAATTGCTGCTCTCGCCTGCTTGTCCTTTTTGCTTTTCATGAAGCTGAGCCAATGACGAAAAGGCTGACCAGTTTTTAGAAAACCTCTCTATACTTTCAAAGGATGCCTTAATCTCTATATGACTGTGAGAATGGATTTATATTGTCCTGTGATCCTGTTCTGCAAGTCCCTTGGGCTGCAAGGCGATCAAACCCGTCAATCCTAGAGATCATCAACCGTGACTGCTCTTTAGAAGGCCAGATGCTGAAGATGAAACTCAAATACTTTGGCCACCTAATGAGAAGGAAGGACTAACGAGAGAAGAGCCTAATGCTGGGAATGATTGAGTGCAAAAGAAGAAGTGGGGGGGACAGAGAATAAGCTGGATGGATGGAATCACCGAAGCAGACGGTGTGAGCTTAAATAGACTCCAGTGAATGGTAGAGGACAGGAAGGTCTGGAGGAATGTTGTCCATGGGGTCGCAATGAGTCAGACACGACTTCACAACTAACAACAACATGATCTTGTTCTAGATAAAGTTCCTTTCCTGAAAAACCTCTTATTTTGAAGACCAATAATCTATATCAGCTGACAAATACCTGACTGTGTCTTCAGAAAATGTACATTTTGATGGCTGTTTGAAATTTATTACAGAAACATTAAAATACATATGACGCTTTCAATGGGTAATCAGTGTTGCTGAGCTGTGGTTTATAACTATACAGAATCAAACCCTTTAAAAAAAAAAGCTTTCTATCTATTTTAACATGATATTCCATCATTCCGTAGTCGTGTAGTGGTCAACATGAACCAAATTATTATTTTTTTCATTGTTCTATTTCCTTTGTAATCAAAAGCAAGATAAGGTAGATTCAATGCTAATAGAACTTGGAAATGAATTTATGCAAATCTGTACCTTCTATTTTGGACTATGCTTTCAAATATAAGTCGCAGTAGCAAAGTAATTAGACGTTGACTCGGCCTTCCATCCTTCCAAAGTAGTTAAAATGAGGACCCAGATTGTTGGGGGCAATATGCTGATTCTGTAAACCACTTAGAGAGGGCTGTAAACAGGGGTGGGTTTCAACCGGTTCGCGGCGGTCCCTGCAAACCGGTTGGTCGGCGAACCCGGAAGTAAGTAACTTCTGGGAATGGCGAATGGCCCACCCGCCCGCCCGCGGTCCTTACCTGGTTTTAACGAGTTCTGCGCTTCCACGCATGCGCAGGACGCATACAGCGCCTGCACGATCCTCCAGGAGCAGCTGGAGCATCGCACAGATGCTAGTACGCATACGTGCGCCACGCTCGTGCACGAGGACGCCGCCGGCCCCATTCCAACTGAACCGGTTGGAACAGGGCGAGAAACCCACCCCTGGCTGTAAAGCACTGTGAAGCAGTATATAAGGCTAAATGCGAAGTGCTATTGCTATAAAAAAAAGGTGAAAGATCGCAAAGCAAAGGCAGAAATCTAACAGCCCAGTCTACCCTAATAAAAAAACAACTGTTGAGCAAAGAGAATCTACACAGTAAAATCAGTAATCCTAGAAAGAAGTAAAACAAAAGAATCAAATTATCAGAACAAAGCAAACATACTTATAGAAATATACTCAAACAAAGGAGAACAGCAAAGCTCAAACGCGTAAACGAAATTCTGAACTACATTCCAAAATTGGAAATTGTCATGTTTTGAGAAGTATTTGCTAGTTTTGAAAAGGCTAATTTTTCTCCACAGTGTTTTGCAGAACTGTCTAAATCAGGAGTCACCAACCTTTTGGACCTCAGGGATCACTAAACTAATAATTTTAAATCTCGCGGACTACTAATATGATCTGCCTAATGACCGGCTGGGTGGGTGTAGCTAGGTTGCATGTGATTGGGTGGGCATGGCCAACTCAATGTCACTCACATCAAAGGGCACCTTTCTGGGCTCTACTTGCCCCTCCACTCCCAGCCACTCCTTGCCTGCCCACCCAGGCTCCTTAGAGCCCCAACAAGAAGCTAAGCAACCACCAGGAGAAACAATTGGCAAAACAGCTGGCTCAATTCAAATTGGATCTGACCAAGAAGGAGTCTCAGCAGAAGCATCTGACTGAGGATTACAAGTATAGGCTTTCCAAGCAGAGGGAAGACCTGTGGGAGTGGGTTCCACCACAAATCTGCGAAGCCCTTATCTGCGGAGACATAAGCGCGAAGACTAATTCGCGCTGTTCAAAGCGCTAAGGAAAAACGCGACCCTACCGGGATGACATAATCGCGGAGGGCAAATCCGCGCATTCCCAAGCACTCAGTACCCTAAACCTAACCCTAACCCTAAACCTAACCCTAACCCTAACCCTAACCCTAACCCTAACCCTAACCCTAACCCTAAACCTAAACCTAAACCTAAACCTAAACCTAAACCTAACCCTAACCCTAACCCTAACCCTAACCCTAACCCTAACCCTAACCCTAACCCTAACCCTAACCCTAACCCTAAACCTAACCCTAAACCTAACCCTAAAACAAACCCCTAAACCTAATCCTAACCCTTACCTTAATTGAAATCGGCTTTCTGCCGCAGCGCCGTTTTAAAGCGCCCTTCTGTTGCTGCGCTGTTGTCGCGGCGCTGATGACGCACGGTGATGACGTTGCGGCTTTAGCGACGCACTTATGTCTCCGCGGATAAGGGCTTTGCGGTTTTGTCGTGCCACGGTGGGAGTGCGAGGCCAGGTATCAGTGCCTGGAGGCTCAGCAAGCTGAATTTATCAGACAGTTCCAGGCCATGATGCAGTCCCAGCTCTTCACCACCAGTGGCACTTCCCTCCAGCCTTTGTCCAAAGACCTGAACCAGGAAGCTGAAGCAGACCCCAAGTCAGAACTTCTGCCCCTCTCTGACCCACACAAAAAGACCCCAAAGGGGGGGAGACTCTCTGCAGCAACAGAAACATTTATTGCATGTATCCAGCCCAGGGGCCGTAGTTTGAAGACCCCCAGTTTAGTGCAATATAAAAAATGCAAATACTTTTTCTGCAGACCAACAAAATTTTCTTATAGACCACCAGTGGTCAACAGACCACTAGTTGGTGACTGCTGCTCTAAATGGTTTACAGAGTCAACATATTGCCCCCAGTAAACTGGCTCCTCATTTTACCAATCTCGGAAGGATGGAAGGCTGAATCAACTTTGAGCCGGAGAGAATCGAACTGCTGACAATCGGCAGTCAGAATTATCCTGCAATACTGCAGTGATGATTGATGAAAAATCATTGTTGAGTTTTGGTTTAACTTCAGTCCCAAATTTTGGTTGACCCAGCATTCTGCTTGCAGGTTCTTTCAAGGGTAAGGTAGTTTGATGAATTCATCTTCCTAGCAGCCGCAAATCACACTTCACACCTAATTTGATTTCTTTTGCAAATCAAACAAATGTGCATTACTCTAGCCTGAAACTTAAGCCAGGATTAAAGTGGACTGTTTACCTGTTTGCCAATCCTTGCAAGTACCATCATGCAGATCATGGGCATGAAACTGGCTTTGTGTGTGTCTGTGTCTAGGTGTGCTTATCTGCTTTTCCAAATGTCTGGCTACTTTTTAATGGTGCGCAATAAATTCCTGGAAGGTCTTTATTCTTCGCTTTGCTTTTTATATGCCTGCCAATCTTTCTTCCAACAGGCAACGTTCAGCACTGTGTTCCTGGTGTGTGCCCAGAAGCAATATTCAAAAAGTTTCTCTCTGCTGACTCTACCCCAGCAACTGCAGCTACATAATAGCGTGATTTCATTTACCAGGAAAAGGGAGAATAGCAATAGCACATAGGCTTATATGCCACCTCGTAGTGCTTTACAGCTTTCTCTGAGTTGTTTACAATGTCAGCACACTTTCTTCAACAATCGGGATCCTCATTTGACCAACCTCGAAAGGATGAAATGATGGGTGAACCTCGAGCCTGCCAGGATTGATCTCCAGGCTGTGGGAAGAGTTATCTTGCAGCCTTTCACCATCACAGCCAATGAGACTTTCCAATACAACGGAGGCATGGCTGGATGGTGACTTCCTAGCTAATTGGAACTACAGGGAATTGACTAGGTATTTCTTTTCTTTTTTTCTCTTGGACATGATTGGCTCATAGAATTCTCTTTTAAAAAAAAACACCTTCCTAAGGGGAAAAAAACTCACCCACTTGATTGGATCCTTTTCTGCTTGATTTTCCTGGTTTGTGGTTAGCTCTGTCCATTCTCTTGACTGGCAAACCACTCATTTTTCTTTAGCGCATTCAGTCTTACTAAAGGGTAAAGGTTCCCTTGCACATATGTGCTAGTCGTTCCTGACTCTAGGGGCTGATGCTCATCTCCGTTTCAAAGCCGAAGAGCCAGTGCTGTCCGAAGACATCTCCATGGTATGGGAAGTTGATTGTTTGCTTCTGTTTCCATAGTGATTTCGATTTTTTTTTTCAATTTTATTGTATTTCTATGCCGCCCTATTCCCAGAGAGACTCAGGGCGGCTCACAAACCAAGTCAGGGCGGGGGGAACAGAGAAAGACAACGGACAACACAACGCCACAATTTTAAAAACAATCAACAGCCACACCATTTGAGCAGGGACAGGAACTCATCAGCCCCAGGTCTGTCAGAACAGCCAGGTTTTTAAGGCTTTGCGGAAAGCCTGGAGGGTGGTGAGGGTCCGAATCTCCACGGGGAGCTCGTTCCAGAGGGCCGGAGCAGCCACGGAGAAGGCCCTCCTCCGGGTGGTAGCCAATCGGCATTGGCCAGTGGATGGAATTCGGAGGAGGCCTAATCTGTGGGATCTAATCGGTCTATTGGAGATAATTGGCAGCAGGCGGTCTCTCAAGTACCCAGGTCCAATACCATGAAGGGCTTTATAAGTGACGACTAGCATATCCGAAGACCGATAGGCAGCCAGTGCAGCTCGCGGAGGATAGGTGTAACGTGGGTGTACCGAGGTGCACCCACGATCGCTCGCGCGGCTGCATTCTGGACAAGCTGAAGTCTCCGAATGCTCTTCAAGGGCTGCCCCATGTATTTTGGGGTGTAGGCTTTTGAGATGTGTGAGGAAGTTGTCCAGTTTTTCTTTCCCATGTGGCCAAATCACGAAAGTGTCATCAACATATCTAAGCCAGAGTTTGGGTTTGTGTTCAGATTTATCTAAGGCATCAGTTTCAAAATGTTCCATGTATAAGTTTGCGATGATGGGTGAGAGGGGTGATCCCATGGGTGCTCCTTCTATCTGTTTGTATCTTTGTCCATTATGGATGAAGTATGTGTTGGTTAGGCAGTGGTTGGTCGGGTCCAGGATGTGTTTAGGGGGTTGTGTTTGTTCTGGATAGCTGTCAAGGCTTCTTTTATAGGCACTTGGGTGAAGAGGGATATGACATCGAAGCTCACGAGTAGGTCGCTGGGTTGTAGGTTTGTTTCTTTATTGTTTCTATGAAGTGGAGTGAGTTTTGTACGTGTGAGGTGATGGATTCTGCGTAGGGTTGAAGTTGTTTAGCGAGGAATTTGGGAAGATTCTGTAGAGGTGAGCCTAGGGAGCTGACTATGGGTCTGAGTGGTGTTCCTTATTTGTGTATCTTGGGGAGGCCATAGAGTTTGGGTCATCTGGAAGATTTCTCTCTCTGGGGATGATTCTTTGCTGGATCTCTTCACTGATGGGAGAGGATTTTATTTTGGATTTGGTGGTTTTTTTCCAGGTAGCTGGTGGGGTCTGTGCTTAGAGGTTTGTAAGCGGGGTCGTGGAGTAGGTTGGATAGTTTGGCAAAGCTTGGCAAAGGTGTTACCTTTGCCTGCTGGGAGAATGATTATGTTGTTGTCTTTCCTCAGATTGGTGAGGAAGTATTCCCTTTCTGGACATCCTAATCTACAAAAAACCCAATGGCTCCCTAGGACATACCATCTACCGGAAAAAAACACACACCAACTGCTACTTAAATGCACAATCCCATCACCACCCTGCACAGATCAACTCCGTAGCCAAGACCCTTATCTCCAGAACCAAACATCTAGCTGACAAAGACCACCTGAAAACTGAATTACACACTCTCACAAACGTATTAATCTCCAACAGATTCCAAAGAAAAACAATTACCAACCTAATCCAAAGGTAGACTCCCCCCCAAAACTGAGACACAGAACAGGACAAGGGCATCGCCCTCCTCCCTTACATCAAAGGCACCACAGATAAAATCAGCAAAATTCTCCACAAACACAATATCAAGACAGCCTTCAACACTGACCAAAAAATAGCCAACATCTTAAGAAACCCCAAAGACAAGATCCATCTAGAAAACCAAGGCGTCTATGAAATACCATGCAACATCTGCCCTGCAACATACATAGGACAAACGAACAGGAGAATAAATTGCAGAACACAAGAATGCAGTAAGAAAAAAAGAAAAAAACTGCCTCCCTTTTCCAGCACCCTAAAGCTACAGGACATGAAATTAATTTTGAAGGAACCGGGTTAATCTTCAAAACAGAACACTTCAACAAGAGAATAATTATGGAAGCTATGAATAAACATGACGATACCTCCCACCTACCAGACATCTGGAAACCAGCCCCACTCAACACCCAGACCGTTGCAACACAAAACAACAACGGACACACAGCCAGCACCAATCAGCACCAATCTACCAATCATGATACAGCTACACAGCCAATCAATCCACTTACTAAAATAACGCCAGCACTCCATACACCCCCACCAAGATTTATAGAAAGACGGCAGCTCCAATCACACTTTAAGCCAAAAACACTAGCCTGAGGATGGCGAGTGAGACCTCGTCGAAACGTTGCCAAGACAATCTCAATCTTACATGGGAAAAGACCCGAATACTACAAGACCAGAATATATATAAAGACCCAAATACAACAAGACCAGGTATCTATTAGATTTTTTACAACCCCTGGTATGCCCAAATATGGGAGGAAGATCACTACTTCCATTCTCTGTCCTTCGGCTCGTCACAAGAGACCATCCAGGCAGAAACCCAATATTTTTACTGTTGCCTTTTTGTTGCATTTTGTTGTATTTGTGCTGATAAATAAATAAAGGGAGACTAGTATAGATCTATTTCAAGCTATTTAGCTCTCATCAGCTAGCCATACCCTTGCTGGGATTTGAACCTGGGCTATATTACATACTAGGCAGAGATCTTAGCCATTAGGCCACAGGCTCTTATCCGTTATCAGCGAAAAATCTAATAGATACCTTTCACCCTGGCTTCGCTTATATATATGTATGTATGTATGTATGTATGTATGTATGTATGTATGTATGTATGTATGTATATATCCTGTCTATCATGCAAAGTGGAGAGCATCTAAGCAGCTACCAGATCACCAATTACTTTAACTTAATAAAAATAATTTTCCATAGCCCATTAATGCCCTAATATACTTTACTATTATATGATTTAAATATTGAATCTGCCTCTGGAGATTGAAGCTATTGATCACTTTTAGTTAAGAAAGCTGTCTTTTTTACTTTCTGTAAAGATAGATTATACTTAATGGAAATATTATGTTAAAATGAAGCATGCAAGAAATCTATAATGTCCTCTTTAAAAAGTAAAATGGAAATAATGAACTGCCATATCCACCTTAGCATTTATCTTTTATGATTAAGGTGTTTAGAAGTTTTACAATAATCTCCTTTTTTACTTCCAGGGGATTCATGACTGTTGCAATCATTTCCGTTGCTAGTTTTGGAGGTTATATAAATTAACAATAACAGCTGAGCAGATTTTAAGACATATGCTCTTATAAAAATGGCAAGAATAATTGGAAATATATTCTAGTTATTTAATTAAAAATCATTCTGAAGAGCTACCATCTTTTTTAATTTCATGAGTTTTTCCAAGCTGATATAATCTTGCACAGAAAAGTATTTGCTCTGCAAAAGGTGATCTTAATCACAAACTCTAAGGAACGGGAATATATTCCTCGCCTTACCAATCCTTCTGCAAAGTCATAACAGTATGGCTGGAGGCTTTGACTGCAGGAAAATAGATTAATACAATAAAAACAAATTGGGGAAATACCAGCTGCAGGATCATATCGAGATTTTCTGATCAAGCCAGAAAATTGAAATTTTAAAAAAGAAATTGGTATTTTTTGTCAGGGGTGGCAAGGAGAACAGCTATGGAATTAGAATCATCTGCCGATGAATCTGTAATAATGCTAATTGTGTGCTAATGAAATGTCTACAAGAAAACAGCCAAGCTCAAGAACATCAAGGATTCTATGCATCTGACTTTTCCTCTCTTTAACTTGTTTAAGGCCTTCAATTATCTTTTTAAAAACAAAACAAAAAATTGCATGGCTGTTTTTAATAATTCAGTAGTCTTGGTTGTTCCTTGCCCCAAAATGGTGATAAGCTATGCCAGAGATTTTATTTACACACACACACACACACACACACACACACACACACACACACACACTTCAAGATCCAGGTGGGCAGGCAGGTACTAGCCAATCAACAAGACTGTCAGGCCTGGAAGCCATCTTTAGCATTGGGCCTTCCGGCCTGCCACATTGAATGCTGTGAGAAAATGGGAGGGGGGATTATACGGAGTATGGGAGGTATATAGTCATAATAACATTCCTTTCTCAGGGAGTCAAGGACATCTTGCCTTGCAGCTGTAATGGTGTGACTGGGAGGCATCTTCAGTTTTGGATGGTGCCTGATTGGGCCATGTGATGGACATGTGGGGGCTGGGCAGGGACTTTGACTTTTATTTGGGTGGGGGAAGATTCAGGTTTTCCCAGATGTGCCAATATGACATCTCTCATAAAATGGAACTTTGAGGAACTTCAAGCCTCAGAGTCTTCTTTCGTTGGGGGTGTTACTTGGAAGCCTGACAGTTAGTCTTGATGGGTCTTTGGACTAATATAACAGCGCTCTTCCGATTGCTCTTAAATCCTTCAAAATTCGGTTAAACAAAGTCTATATCACATGGGAAAAAGTATACCTCCTACTGTTTTTGGCATCTGAATTGACTAAATGAAATGTAATGGCAGATTCTTCTGTGAATCATGGAGCTTCTGATTTAACATTTATTTCAACCAGAATCATGAATTTAACATAGGGCTTTAATAACCTTAACTTCAGCCTTACAAAATGCTTCCCAGTGAATTTCCCATTGGATTCAGAGGTTCTTAAAATCCTTGGACGTGCAGATTTTATATTTCAGTGGCCTATCCTTCTTCTGCCTTTGAAATCAGGACTTTGTTCAAATTGCTCTTCGAATATAAACAGGCGATTAAGACCTGATCGTGACCCATCAAAACCGCGCTCGACTAAGCCGTGCCCAATTAAACCGCGTCACTGACGTCATCAACAGGGCGACAACAGCCAACGCGGAGAAAGAAGGGTGCTTTAAATAGCGCTTTGAAAGCAAGCCGATTCAACTTAAGGTAAGGGTTAGGTTTAGGGTTAGCTTAAGGGTTAGGGTTAGGTTAAGGGTTAGGTTAAGGGTTAGGTTAAGGGTTAGGGTTAGGGTTAGGGTTAGGTTTAGGGTTAGGTTAAGGGTTAGGATTAGGTTTAGGATTAGGTTAAGGGTTACGTTTAGGATTAGGTTTAGGGGGGTTAGGTTTAGGTTTAGGGGTTAATTTTAGGTTTAGGGTTTACAGCGTGCTTCTGTCTCCGCGCTGTTGTCGCCCTGTTGATGACGTCAGCTACGCGGTTTAGTCGGACGCGGTTTAGTCGAGCGCAGTTTTGTGGTGGAACCAGACCTGATTACTTGACATTAAACAACAGAATGAATTTAATTTAATTTAATGTCATATCAGTGGACACTTAGGATACCTTAGACGGGGACCAAGCAAATATTTAATCAACCTTATTCTTCTGACCTAGGCTTCACAAAATCACAAAACAGACTCCTTGTTCCCCTCCCCCCCAAAAAAACCTTTTTATTTTGCTAAGGTGAATTCCTCTCACTCACATCCAGCAAAGTCCTGGCAAACCGTCTTTCAAGGGTAAATTGCAACCACAGACCTTATCAGTCCTTGGATAATTGCCAGACCAATCGCTTCCAGATGCAAAGCTGTACAAGGAACTACTTGGCAAGGAGTCTCTCAGATAAGCAAATCTTATCTGATTATATAATAATATGAACTAATTGTCTTCTGCAAACTCCACTCCCCCTCCGCTCCTATTTATTCCCTTTGGGAGGGGCCATTCAGCGTCCCTTTGTGCCTTTACTCCTGAGTTAACCTCTGTTCCTTAATTGTTCCCTTCTCCTGACAGCTCTGCGCATGCACACATCGGGAACAGCATTGTTCTTGAGCTCCACTTATCTCCGACTCCTAAGGCAGTGGATAACTGTTTGAAGGCCCTGATCCAGAGGTGGGTTCCTACCAGTTTGCACCTATTCGGTAGAACCGGTTCGTCAAATCTACCGAACCAGTTAGAAGAGGTTCCACCAGTGGATCCGGAAAGCCTACAGAAGAGGTTCCAAAATTTTTTGAAACCCACCACTGGTCCTTGGATATGATTATTCTAGACTATCATGCTCATATTTATAAAACTCAGTGCCTCTGTGAAAGGTAAGGATGACTCCTGCGTTTGTGGTGCAATCAGAACATTGCGTGTGTTGAAGTTGTTTTAACGCAAACCAAAGATGCCTTTTAAAAAACAAGTTTACATCATATTCTTATGCATGCCAGTGCTGTGTGTGAAGTAATTTAAGTTGGTTCTGACAAGTGTCATCGGCATCTTCATATCCGGTCAGATGGGCGGCAAGCCACCCCCATCCGGTCACATGGGCAGCAAGCCACTCCCACAAAGGAGGCCACACCCACAGAGTAGGTTCGAACAATTTTTGAAACCCACCACTGCCCTGATCCCACCTCTACCTCTGACGCGGAGTCCTCACCAGGACTTCCCTAGACTCCAGGACTGGTCCATGTTCCTCCCCAACCTCATCACTGTCTGAATCTGCCACCACCTCTGGCTGCTGGTGGGCCACAACACTTATAACCCCCCTGCTTTGCATGGGCCTTTTTGGGAGACAGAAAAGGATATTTACCTACAACAGTTATTAATAGTGATTCATGAGTAGCGTGGCATCCAATTGTTATTGACTCTTAGCAATCACATATTGTAGATAGGTTTCCTCCATGAAGATATATTTTAGATTAGTCAAAATTCCTTTTTCCATAAGAACTGGTCCCTGCAATTAGAATTGGATAAAAACAACTCAACAGGTTTTGTTGTACTGCTCATATAATCAAAGTAGCTATCAATCTGTCATCTCTCCTTGTTGTAACATATGCCAGGGAGATTAGATTTTTTTTCTTGTGTCAGCCAATAAGCCTAACATCACGATTTTGTGTTACAGCTATTAAAGCGTGCAAATTTTTTTTTCCAAAATTATACCTGCAGTAATGAAGAATAAATACGCCCAGGGTAAGTTGTGTTACATGCCATGTCCTTAGAATTTTACATATGGTTTTAAATTGGTTTTAATATGCTATGTTCTTATAATATAATTTTGCTGCCCAGCTGTTTTATTGTTTTGATCATTGATCCAATAAATTTGTATGTGCATGTGTGTATGTTCAAATTATTTAATGGCATTTCCAGGAAACTTTCACGTGAGAAGATTAGTTCAAACCAACAGCATGAAATACTAATACAACTAGATGATTACAATGGAGAATTGAAGCACAAGGTCTGTGTGCTAATTCCAAAAGTAATTTTAGAGATTCCTCAGGGTGTAACAGATTTGATGAAGATTATTGGGGTCCCTAGTCACGGGGAAGAGATCATTCACTAGATTTGGTATTTGTTTCATGGCAATGGTAATATGACCTGAAGTTAAAGAATGCTAACGTGGATCCCTTGTCATGGATGGGTCACTTCTTCCTAACTTTCTGCCCCCCTAGTCTAACAGTTCTCTGTAGCAGCTAGAGTATGTAAAGGCATGAATATAGTAGAACCTCTGGTCACAACCATAATTCGTTCCATAACTTTGGTCGCAAACTGATTTGGTCATGAATCAAACTTAATTTTGGAAATTTGGTGCTTACAAAAAAAAATGGTGCAGAAGAGGAAATCAGCAGCAGGGAGAATGTGAATATTTTGGTCAGAAGCGTTCGTGACCAGAGGTTCTACTGTATAACATCTTCACTTAAGACTTAAGATTCACTTAAGATATAACATCTTCACTTAAGATTCACTTAAAAACTGTGGCAAGAAAGGTGGTATAGTGTCCAAAGTTACAATGGCATTGAACAAAGTGACTGATGACCATTTTTCACACTTAGTGACCATTTTCACACTTAGCGACCATTGCAGCATTCTCATGGTCACGCGATCAAAATTTTGATGTTTGGCAACAGATTCGTATTTATGATGGTTTCAGTGTCCTGGGGTCATATAATCACCTTTTGACAAAGTCAAATGGGGAAACCAGATTCACTTATGTTACTAACTTATCAGCTGCATTTATTCACTTAAGAACTGTGGCAAGAAAGGTGATATAGTGACCAAAGTTACAATGGCATTGAAAAAAGTGACTGATGACCATTTTTCACACTTAGCGACCATTTTCATACTTAGCGACCGTTGCAGCATCCTCATGGTCACGTGATCAAAATTCGGATGTTTGGCAACAGTTACAATTTATATTTGTAAATTGTAGTTATGTTGAAACAAAAAAACACATTACAATACTATTTTTGCGTTGTATGAAAATTTTTGTTGCTCCGTATAAAATTTTTAATCAACCCCCCCCCCCCCCCCCCGGTCAAAGGTGTCCCTCTTTACCAATCTGAAAATCTGGTCACCTTACTGTAGCGAACACCACTATGCAGGAAGAAAGGATGGATTTGATTGGTCCTCCCAAGTGATTATTGGATCCAGAAGGATTCCAGGAACTTGAGGTTGTTCCCAAAGCTCTGTCACATGGCCCAACTGAAATCTTAATCGTGGCATGGTTCATGGAAGTCCATTGGTTTCACATCACTCTGTAAGATGAAGTGGTAAAAAACTCTCTCTCTCTCTCTCGCTCTCTGTCTCTCTGTCTTTAGCTCTAGTGAAATAGCTAGATAGCTAGATAAATATAAATATAGATATACAGTAGATATAAAGAATCTGCTCATTTCTAACTCAGTATGGGAACAGGAATGGCCAGAGGTGGTATTCAGCAGGTTCGGACTCGTTCATGCGAACCAGTAGTAGAAATTGTGTGTGGGCCTGCCCCCCTGTCCCCCACCCCAGCTCTATGCCATCCTATTTAGGCACATTTTAGGCACAAGCTGGGTAATTGTGTGGAAGGCATGAGCGTGAGCAAAGCTTATGCATGGAAAGCCGGGCGCATGTGCAGAAGGGGCCTTTGTGCCCACAAAGTGAAAAGTGCTTGTGTGCGGGGGTCAAAATATGGGAAATACTGGAAAGAATAGCAGATATCTCTGATGTACTTTGAGTAAAATCATGAATAAGTGTTCTGGTTTCCCTGTTCTTAGATCAAGATAAATATTATAGCCTATTAAAACTGATCAAGCTCCCCTTGGCATTTTGAATTAATTTGATCCAATATGAATGGACAAAACCTAGGACCAGGGCACATCTCTTCATCTTAATACTATCTTATTTGGAAGTAGTTCCAAGTAGGATGATCAAAGATTGAATATGGAAATTCTATAACCACATTGAAAAAATATTGTATTCCCAACATCATGCATTCCTATGTTTTACATTTTTTTTCCAGCTGATGATTGTATTGTTTTAATGGAAATGTTTTAACGTTAATGTAAATGGCACCATATGAATTAACTGAATAATATAACAAAATTTGGTACAAAATAGATTTCAGTTACAATTATCAGTCAGACTATACATATTGACAGCGGTATCAATTTCACACAAAAATACTTCCTTTCTGTTATGTTTTACATTTTGATTCATATGTATATCTTCAAGGGGATTTTCAAGTGGATAAATTAAGTATTTTTATGTCATTTTTTTTAAAAGACTTCTAATCATTTGTTTGGAAGACTACTACAATGAAATGGTGAGTTTTTTTTCTATTTTAATGAGAATGATTAATCAGCCTTAACAAGCGAACAGATGGCAGAGGACAGACAGGAAAAGGAGCTGGGGCCGCATCATAATATGCTAACTCCAGTCTCAGTAACACTTTCACCATTTACTTTGTTCTATTCTTTTTCTCATTGCATGTTTAACTTGGTTCCACCACAAAACCGCGGTCGACTAAAGTGCGCTCGACGAAACCGCGTACCTGACGTCATCACAGCGCAACGAAAAAAGCACGCTGTGAGCGCTAAAGCTAAAATTAACCCCTAAACCTAAACCTAACCCCCCAAAACCTAACCCTAAACCTAACCCTAAACCTAACCCTTAACCTAACCCTAACCCTAACCCTAAACCTAACCATAAACCTAACCCTTAACCTAACCCTAACCCTAACCCTAACCCTAACCCTAACCCTAACCCTAACCCTAACCCTAACCCTAACCCTAACCCTAACCCTAACCCTAACCCTAACCCTAACCCTAACCCTTAACCTAACCCTAACCCTAACCCTAACCCTAACCCTAACCCTAACCCTAACCCTAACCCTAACCCTAACCCTAACCCTAACCCTAACCCTAACCCTAAACCTAAACCTAAACCTAACCCTAAACCTAACCCTTACCTTAACGTGAATCGGCTTGCTTTCAAAGCGCTTTTTAAAGCACCCTTTTTTCTCCGCGGTCGCTGTTGTCGCGCTGCTGCTGATGTCAGATACGCGCTTTAATTGGGTGCGCTTTAGTGGACCACGGTTTTGTCGTGCCACGATTTAACTTTTCCTTTTATTTCTCTCTTTTCGTTTTGCTGCTCAATTTTAATTTGCATTAGTTCTTAATGTTGATGTTAAAAATATCAATAAAAATTACATGCGAGCCTGATTGGGGTAAATTGTAGGGGTTTATACAGAAATATGATTTTATGTTATTTTATTCTATCTTACATGTTTATGTATTAAATTATTGTATTTTATCCCATAATTATTGTATTTTACCCTATTTTTTATTTTAAATTATTTTATAGGATTTTATTGGTAATCTGTGTTTGAACTTTGTATTTTGATATGGCCTACAGGCTAATCAATAAAGCCAATCTAATAAAAATTACTGTCAGAGTTCCAATGGATGCCCTAATTAAATCATGAGCATCGAGCCAGGCTTCAAAAGAAATCCAGTTATTTATTAGGAGCTTCATATCGGCACGTTCCCAAGTGAAGCCAGCTCTGACTCCATGTAATTTATGGCTCCAGTCATGACTACCACTCCTCCCAGGCTGTGTCATCAATCGCATTCACCAATGGGACAATTTCGCAGGTTATAGGAATCACTCCCCTCCGGACACTGTAAGTAACTCTGGGATACAGCCTTGAGAGAGATAAGGAGGAATGTACATCTGTCTTTTGCTACCATGCCATTTCATCATTTTCCCATCCCTCTTTTCCTATGGCAACTCGAGAGCAGGCCAGGGATGCTTTGTGAATTGACATTGACATTTATAAAAAAGAAATAGGTACTGAAGGAAACTCTAAAACTAAATCCGCTGTTCAGTTACTCTTCCACTTATCACCCTGAACACAAAACTCATATTTACAATGCTAGGGACCAATAACAAGTACCACTCCAGTGACAATAATAGTCCTGATGCAACACACATTTCTGTTCTGCACATTCTATCCGATGTATGTATTCCCTGTATGAGAAGGAATTGCTCTAATAGTCCTATCTTTGTTGTTGTGGAGACCAACCATCTCTTGAAGGAATGGCCATTGGAAAAGCGTTCGGAGACTACAGTTAGTCCAGAATGCAGCTGCGCGAGTGATATTGGGTGTACCGAGGTACACCCATGTTACACCTGTCCTCCACGAGCTGCACTGGCTGCCAATTGGTCTCCGGACACAATTCAAGGTGTTGAAAGCCCTACATGGCTTAGGACCAGCATATCTGCGAGACCGCCTACTGCCACATACCTCCCAAAGGCCCATAACATCCCACAGGGTGGGCCTCCTTCGGATGCCGTCAGCCAGTCAGTGCCGGCTGGTGGGGCCCCAGAGAAGAGCCTTCTCTGTGGATGCTCCAACCCTTTGGAATCAGCTACCCCCAGAGGTCCGGATCTTGCCCACTCTCATGGCCTTCAGGAAGGCTGTTAAAACCTGGTTGTTCCGGCAGGCCTGGGGCTGTTGACCTTATTGAAAGGTCCAGCCTCGACTAGAACGAATGTGTGTTGTGAATTTTAAATGATTTTTATTTTCCTTTTTTCCTTTTTCTTTTTTCTTTTGCTTTGTAAACCGCCCAGAGTCCTGCGGGATTGGGCGGCCTATAAATTAAATAAATAAATAAATAAATAAATAAATAAATAAATAAATAAATAAATAAATAAATAAATAAATAAATAAATAAATAAATGATGTGATTAAGGTTGTGTTCTCGGCTTCAATTATAGATGTTACTGAGCTGTTTTGCCGGTTGTACTCAGGACACACAGGCAAAAGAGAGACTATATACCAGTGTTGGTGAATCTTTTCGGCACCGAGTGTTGAAACAGGGGCGCACACACGGGGGAGCACTAGAAACCAGAAGAACAGCTCCCCGGCACACAAATGCACACTGGGAAGCTGAGCTTCTAATTCCCGGTGTCCACATGTGCATCAGTCACCTAGCCTTCTGGTTTCTGGTGTACACATGTGCACAAAGACCAGCTGGCCAGCACACAGGTGCATGCTGGAACCCGGAAGAGCAATGGGCAACGGCTGGTGTGCCCGGAGAAATGGCTCTGCATGCCACTTCTATCATTTAGCAGTTAGACTTATATACCGCTTCATAGGGCTTTCAGCCCTCTCTAAGCGGTTTACAGAGTCAGCATATCGCCCCCCACAGTCTGGGTCCTCATTTCACCCACCTCGGAAAGGATGGAAGGCTGAGTCAACCTTGAGCCGGTGAGATTAGAACCGCCGAACTGCAGATAACAGTCAGCTGAAGTGGCCTGCAGTACTGCACCCTAACCACTGCGCCACCTCGGCTCTCTCTATCATGTGTGCGATAGGTTCGCCATCACGACTATATACTCTAAGGGTCTTGGTAACTGAACTAATCTTTGTTTCCCATGAATCCATCCTATCCTTTTACCCCTTACAGCTCAAGGAAGTCAGACGGAATGAAAGTTAAGTGACTCAGATTGTTATATACATCTACACATGTTCTAACTGCAGATACAAACTTGTTTCATGTGATGTGCAAGATCAGGTGATTTCTGTTCCGTAAGAAACGCACATTTGTCTGTAACTCTAGTCATTGCATACAGATAGGCAGATTTAAATCATACGCCTCTCAGAATATGAACACTGATATTGAAACCATTCTGAAACCATTACAAATGACTTTTAGATGTCTTGATGCAGAAAGCACATGGGAATGTGTTTTTCTTACACACCATCTAACCCTGTAAACAGACTCACAGCAGATTGCTTATAGAATATTATGATTAATAATGGATTTGCTCAGACCAGAATCTGTAAGTAGGAAAGCAATGATAATTCACCAAAAGATTTATAAGCAACAGGTAAACTTGACTGCTTCTAGAAAAGCTGATGATTGTAGTATGCCTGAAAGATGTAAAAAATGCCTTTTTATTCTTTTTCAATGGGAGTGAATCCAATTCAACACAGAATTAAAGAATAAATACATCTACCATTTCCTGAAAACTTACGGTAGCTAAATATAGGATTAGGATTAGGATTTATTTCATTTATATGCCGCCCTTTTCCCCGAAGGGGACTCAGGGCGGCTCACAACTCAGTCAAGGGAAAGGAGGTACAAACAGGGGATAAAAAAGACAAACAAACAATACACAATTTAAAACACACAACAACCATACCATTCGAGAAGGGGGGGGGGCAGAAGCTCTTTAGCCCCAGGCCTGCTGGAATAGCCAGGTTTTAAGGGCTTTGCGGAAGGCCTGGAGGGTGGTGAGGGTTCGAATCTCCACGGGGAGTTCGTTCCAGAGGGTCGGAGCAGCCACAGAGAAGGCTGCTTTATATTTAATATAAAATTTATATTTTAACAATATAAATTTGTTAAAATACTTCTGAATTCTGGGAAGAGACAAACAACATGCCTGCACATTAAAAAAAAAAACAAAGCAGCTTTTAACTGAGGTATCTCACCTGTAAACTTGCTTCAGGGGCAACGATATCATTTACATGCACCCTGGATCATCAAAATATTGTTTGAACTTTAAAGGTAATGATTTGCTTCTGTTCTATAAAGCAGAATTCATTCTTAAGAGCTTTGCATCCCTTTGTTGTTGTGACAAAGAAATGGCTTCCTGTGAGAAAACAGCAGGATAAAGAGCTGGTAGCAGTTGGTATCAGAATTTTGTAACCAGTCTCCAAGCAAATTTGGAAACGTGATAATTAGCACCAGTAGACCCCATGAACCTATCCGGATTTGATTCAGACTGGAAATCTAGAATTCAAAGATGGCATGATGTGATTTGTGGTTGTGATTTGCCGTGGCACGACAAAACCGTGCTCGACTAAAGTGCGCCTGATTAAAGCGCGTCGCTGACGTCATCAACAGGGCGACAACAGCCAGCGCGGAGAAAGAAGGGAGCTTTAAATAGCGCTTTGAAAGCAAGCCGATTCAACTTAAGGTAAGGGTTAGGTTTAGGGTTAGGTTTAGGGTTAGGTTAAGGGTTAGGGTTAGGGTTAGGGTTAGGGTTAGGGTTAGGGTTAGGGTTAGGGTTAGGGTTAGGGTTAGGGTTAGGGTTAGGGTTAGGGTTAGGGTTAGGGTTAGGGTTAGGGTTAGGGTTAGGTTAAGGGTTAGGATTAGGTTTAGGGTTAGGTTAAGGGTTAAGTTTAGGGTTAGGTTTAGGGTTAGGTTAAGGGTTAGGTTAAGGGTTAGGTTTAGGGTTAGGTTTAGGGTTAGGTTTAGGATTAGGATTAGGTTTAGGGGGGTTAGGTTTAGGGTTAGGGTTAGGGTTAGGGTTAGGGTTAGGGTTAGGGTTAGGGTTAGGGTTAGGGTTAGGGTTAGGGTTAGGGTTAGGGTTAGGGTTAGGGTTTGGGTTAGGGTTAGGTTAAGGGTTAAGTTTAGGGTTAGGTTTAGGGTTAGGTTAAGGGTTAGGTTTAGGGTTAGGTTTAGGGTTAGGTTTAGGATTAGGTTTAGGGGGGTTAGGTTTAGGTTTAGGTGTTAATTTTAGGTTTAGCGTTTACAGCGTGCTTCTGTCTCCGCGCTGTTGTCGCCCTGTGATGACGTCAGCTTCCCGGTTTCGTCGAGCGCGCTTTAGTCGAACACGGTTTTGTGGTGGAACTGTGATTTGCAAGGTTTTTACTGCAACGTAACTTTAAAATATTTCTCCCATTCTTAGTTTAAGGCAGAGGGGCTGGGAGCAGAGATAGGACAGCTTAGCAACTCCCAAAACATTTATTAATGATCAAACAGAGAAGCTGGCGGAAAGGTTCCAACTGCAATTTAAGCATGCATTCCATAAAGTATCAAAATTCTAAGCTCTTTTCAAGTGCTTTCCTGCGATGGCAGACTTGACGTAATACAGGGACAGAACAAATGAGCTTTGTACTCTCACTATAAATTGTTCTCTTTTTGTTGCAAACTATTCTACAGCAAGACATGTTCAGAGCTGTAAATGTTAACCTGACAAACATAAAACGATTTCTGGGAGATTTAAATGTGCCTCCATCTAAGTTTGGACCCAAGAATGGGTACCACTCTGCTTACTCTTGAACCCATATTCAGGGTGCCGAAAGCAAAGAGTGAAAACCCTTTTGTGTTTGCAGGAGATGGATGGGAATGCATTAACTGTTATGGCCGGCCAGCTGCCAATGGAGCTGGCAGCAGACTTGGATGAGGAGGAGGTTGGTGAGGAACAATGGGCCAGTCCTGGAGTCTGGGGAAATGGTGCATCTGATGGATGCTCCACGTTGGGAGCAGAGATAGAGCCAAGGCCGTCCGACATTTCCCAGCTGCCTTCGGAGTCAGAGATAAGTGGGGAAGAAAAACAGCTGGGCCCTGTTCCAGATGTGCATATGCGCAGAGCTGTCAGAAGAGGAGAACAACTGCGGAACAGGGGCGACTTTGGAAGAAAGGCACACATGGATGCTCAATGGCCCCTCCCTGGCTGGGGAATAAATAGAAGCAAAAGGGGAGTGGAAGTTGCAGGAGACAACAGTTTATATTTCTTTCAGAAGATTTGCTTATTGTGGTTGTGCCTCAAAGGCTTTTTTCCAGGAATTAATTTACAGCTTTGAGACCGTAGGCATGGCAATTATCCAGGAACTGATAAGGTCTGTTATTGCAATTAACCCTTCAAAGGATTATTGTCTGGACTTTTCTTTGTGTGAATGCCATGAGTTCACAGTAGTTAAATAAAGAGGGTTTTTTTTTTTCAGGACAAGGAGTCTGTTTCTTGGTTCTGCTAAGGCTGGGCCAGAACATTAGCAAAATAAAGCACAGGAACAAAAATTTCTGGCTGGCCACATTTAAGAAGATAAGAGATGAAGAAGTTAATGAAGCCTACAGCAATGTGAGTCTTCTATTCTAAACGAGCTCTGAAAGGCACAAGAGTTTTACGAGGTGATAACACTCATTGGCCAGCTACTCATATATATATATTGGAGATCCCATAGCAGTTAGCAGCAGTTAGACTTATATACTGCTTCATAGGGCTTTCAGCCCTCTCTAAGCGGTTTACAGAGTCAGCATATTGCCCCCAACAACAATCCGGGTCCTCATTTCACCCACCTCGGAAGGATGGAAGGCTGAGTCAACCTTGAGCCGGTGGGATTAGAACCGCTGAACTGCAGATAACAGTCAGCTGAAGTGGCCTGCAGTACTGCACCCTAACCACTGCGCCACCTCGGCTCCCATCACACCACTGAAACCCCTTCTTAATTCCTGACATATGGAAGTAAAGTTGCAACAACGTTTGATACTGTGAAAGTCTGCAGAGATAGTATTCCAGGTAATGGTTGTCCCAAGGGTGCTGTTTTCACGAGGCAACTGGATTCTATTCAGTGGTGGGATTCAATTTTTTTTTACTACCAGTTCTGTGGGCATGCCTTTGTGGGCATGGCAGGGGAAGGATACTACAAAATCCCCATTCCCTCCCCACTCTCAAAATTTCTGCTACCAGTTAGATTTAGATTTAGATTTAGATTTAGTTTATTTGTATGCCGCCCTTCTCCGGGAGGGACTCAGGGCGGCGAACAACTCAAAGGGGGGAAAGGGGAACATAGAACACAATTACATGTGATTAAAATAAACAAGAATCATACAGCCACACAGGTCGAGAGGGGAGGGGAACTCATCAACCCCAGGCCTGCCGGCACAGCCAGGTTTTAACGGCTTTCCGGAAGGCCTGGAGAGAAGTGAGGGTCCGAATCTCCGTGGGGAGTTCATTCCAAAGGGCCGGAGCTGCAACAGAGAAGGCCCTCCCCCGGGTAGTAGCCAGATGGCTGGTGGACAGAATCCGGAGGAGGCCGACCCTGTGTGATCTAACGGGTCTTTGGGAGGTAATTGGCAGCAGGCGGTCTTTCAAGTACCCAGGTCCAATACCATGAAGGGCTTTATAAGTTACGACTAGCACTTTGAAGCGTATCTGGAGACCGATCGGTAACCAGTGCAGCTCGCGGAGGATAGGTGTAACGTGGGTGTACCGAGGTGCACCCACAATCGCTCGCGCGGCTGCATTCTGGACGAGTTGAAGTCTCCAAATACTCTTCAAGGGCTGCCCCATGTAGAGCACATTGCAGTAGTTCTCCAGAACCTGTCAGAACTGTCTGAATACCACCTCTGATCCCATTCCCCACTGTCCTGTCAGTGCTGAAGAAGCTTCTTGGTTGAGAAGTGAAATGTTTTCAAAGGGGAAAAACAAAACAAGAAAGTCCAGTTGCCTCCTGAAAAAGCACCTTTGGGATATTGTGAAAGCAACAACAAAAATGAAAGTTGCCAAATCTACAAAACGTATTTCAAAGTCCCCTGATTCCCTTTGTTGCTGGTATCCACTTCAATTTGGGAATTCACTTTGATAAGGTAATTTGATCAAAGCTGCAGATGCCCCATATGGAAGATAGTTCTTACAGCTCTTCTGCCTGACTGACAGCATTTTTTTGTGAATCTAGCAGGAACACTTCAAACATAAGCAGAGATCTGAAGGATCTGTTTTGTGAGCTGAATACACTAAGCTGCGCACAGACTTGTTAGAATAGAGCCACCAACCTAATCATTAAGAGTCTCATTACAGAAAAAGAGATTAGGAAAATTGTAAATACCGGTAGGTTGACTACATCTGAGCAAAACTTCATCTGACTACCGGGTGATTCCAAAAGGGCTCCTTTTTGTTGTCATCCTTTTTTTTATTATTAATTTTTTTTTATTTTGTTACTTAAACAACACATGCCCACACCAGTGGGAAAAGAAAAAATCAAAACACAGAGAAGACAAAAAAGAACAAAAAACAAGGCAGGGGAAAAAAAAGGAAAAACAAAAAAAGAAAAAAAACACAGGTATATATTATAAAAAAGTATATCAGCTGGTTACAACATGTTTTGGTGCATCTCTTCCATTAATTCATATTAATTCAAATATCTTAACTCAAATGTTTACCATATTGACATCATTATACCTCCACTTTTAGTTGACTACAGTTATTTAAACATCCTTCATCCTTAACTCTACCAAAGATTTAATCCATAACCACATGCTAGCATTTCATTTACTTGTTTGTAAAATCCTCTATTAACATCAAATCCTCATATCCTGTTTTAGCTAAACATCCATAATATTTAATACCAAAAATTCCATCTTCCATGCATATAGTTTATTATCATTCTCCCTTCTTTATGTAATTATATCCTATATCGTAACATTTTCCCCATATTAGTTAACATTTAACTGTATATAGTTTTATTTTATTTTTTAATAGTGATAATTATTGTGATTAATAACCTTTGTATATGGTCCAAAAATATTTCCAACCTTTCCTTCTCATATCCAATTATTATTTATCATATCAACTCCACATTATATACATTACTATCAATATCAATTATTATTCAGCTATGTCTATTACAAATAAGAATAATTAGGTTTAGCTAATTTTGAATTGTATTCTTCCATCTATCAGCCTGTATCTCTCCAATAACAAAATCTCCTTAATCCAATTACCATTCGTGGATCAATGAATCTTTTTGTTGTCATCCTATGGTCCTCTGTTGACAGCCCAAATCTAATACACTTAGATATCTTTTATTGGATGCTTTAAATAAGCTTGGAAAATGGTGACTTTTTAAAAGGATGATATTAGGTTTGATCTTTGCGATCAGGGGAATAGGTGACTAAAAATATGTCAGAGTGTATTCATGAACTGGAGTAGGGCATGGCAACAAGGTCAGCCAATGAAACACTTTGGAGCCTGGGTGTGGCATAGCTGAGTCTGTGCTAAGCTGTGAACTGAAACTAATCTCTCTACTCTACCACATTGGAAGAACCACTCTTGGTGTTGTATATATGTCTCATGTGTTATCTGCAGTGGTGGGTTTCAAAAATTGTTCGAACCTACACTGTGGGTGTGGCCTCCTTTGTGGGAGTGGCTTGCCACCCATGTGACCGAATGGGAGTGGCTTGCCACCCATGTGACCGGATATGAAGATGCCGACGACACTTGTCAGAACCACCTTAAATTACCTCACACACAGCACTGGCATGCATAAGAATATGATGTAAACTTGTTTTTTAAAAGGCATCTTTGGTTTGCGTTAAAACAACTTCAACACACGCAATGTTCTGATTGCACCACAAACGCAGTAGTCATCCTTACCTTTCACAGAGGCACTGAGTTTAATAAATATGAGCATGATAGTGTAGAATAATCATATCCAAGGACCAGTGGTGGGTTTCAAAATTTTTTGGAACCTCTTCTATAGGTGTGGCCTGCTTTCCGGGTCCACTGGTGGAACCTCTTCTAACTGGTTCAGTAGATTTGACGAAACTGGTTCTACCAAATAGGTGCAAACTGGTAGGAACCCACCTCTGGTTATATGTATATAAAGAGAAGTTAATGAATCCTGCTGAATCAGTTACAATAGGTGACTAGAAATATACATATATTGGATAATTTCTCTTTGGATTTGTATATTAGAATATGTGAAAGTATGCATTAATGCTTGCTGGACTGAGGGAAACCCGATATAGAGGAAATTCGGAAATCCCATTGAGTTTACAACTCTTACTTCCTAATATTTGATGTAGTTCAATGTCCATAAAGGAAAACAACAATTGGGAGTTCAAGCAAACATTGCCTGCCCTCCAACATTCACACACAATAACATTTAAACAATGACATAAATGCAATATTCCTTCTGCTAAAAAAAAAAAAAAACCTTGTATAACCGGTTAAATACAACAAATAAAACCACTGAAATGTATAGAAAGATTTTTATAGGCCAATAAAAATGAGTAAATTGCATATGGTTTAAGAATCCTACTTAATAATTGATTCATCAGAAGAAAGCTACAGTGCTTGAATTAATATACAGAGAATTGTCTACATTAAAATGCCAAAGGATGAAATTACAAGGAATTTAAAGTAACAAAGAAAAGAAGAATGCAAGCAGCTACTAAGAAAGAAAACCTACCATGATCAGAATATCCCAGATCAAATCTTGACTTAAACACTAAATCAATTGTTTGGTACCTTGGGAAACCTCTGTTTTCTTAGCCTGGTAGTCTGTTTTTAGAATAAGCAAAATAAATCAGGACTGCTATTCAGAACTCATTCAGATAAGAAATATATATAAACTGTTTTGAACTCTGCAATGCTGCATTGAAATTATACTATTTCCCTCTTATAATCAAGATGATGGAAAGTTTATTTCCTCTTGGATATTTTCCCCTCTTTGCTGTTGTATGTTCACTTGAAACATAATTAGATTCTTTTATTTTTTTTTAGGTTGCTTTCCTTCACCTTTAAAATGTTCATAAAACAAGATCACTACTTCTGGTAAATTGGCCCAGTTATATAGATAACACGACACACAATCATCTTTTATTTTTAGTAGACATTTATGCCAAAAGCAAAAAAATGATGCTGAATAGAGACACTGCTGATTTTTCTCCTCAGGACTGAATAACCACCAGATGTCCCTAAAACCATACTCTGCTATGAACATTTTATACCTTTGAAGGTGTTGAAAATCTTGGATTTATTTGACGGTTATATCTGTTCACCCAGGGATCAAAGACTCTATTAAAATTATCCCAGGTGCAGTGTCAGAAAATTTATTTAGCTGAGCAGGTAAGTTTCAGAATTTTTGAAGAAAGCTTTCATTTAATCTGTATGTTTTAAATTCTAATAAAATGAGGCATAATATGAAAACCCTTTACCAATAGTTTGATTTCACTGAAAAAATACAATCTGAATATACTGTGAAAAGGAGTGACACCTCCCAATTTTCCAGTTAAAATAATTCCATTCCCCATTTCATGAATATATGTTTGTTATTAAATATAACAAGCTTAAAATTGGAGTTACAGAGAGAAATGAATGGAAAAACCTCAACTAGAAAATAACACAAACATCCTATGTGATCTTAGAAATGATTGCCATTGTAAATGCAATCACATTTATGTAGATATATGCATTCTTGCTTATCATTTGAGCGCTAATATTTCAGTCCTAACACTGATCTAAAAAATATGGGTTTGTTTTTAGGCTAAACCACAAGATCTGCCAAACTGGATTCTGTCATAGCATTAAAGACATACAATCCAAAAATTACCCTTTAAAATATTTGCTTGAACAATTCTGAATAAAATTGCATAAAAAGGAAGAATTAAATTTTGTAAAGTTGCTTAAGGAAAAAAAAAATATTTTGCAGAAACTTGCCAATAATAAGATGCAGAACAATGAGACTAGCAAACAAGTACAGGGATGTGGCAAAAAAAATGGATTTGTTAGAAAAAGTATTAAAAAGTTTAAGGAAGTTTAGGGAAACGTAACAAAATAAACAATTGCTTAGAATATTTTTAGAAAGTTGGATTGGATTGGATTGGATTGGATTGTTTATTTATATGCTGCCCTTTTCCCTGGGGGGACTCAGGGCTGCTCACAATCAAAAGGAAGGGGGGGGGACAGACTTTTACATGTAAGACAATACATGATTAAAACGCAACATTCATACCATTCGGGCGGGTTACAATCTTTAGCCCCAGGCCTGACGGGATAGCCAGGTTCTAAGGGCTGTGCGGAAGGTCTGGAGGGTGGTGAAGGTACGAAGCTCCATGGGGAGATCGTTCCATTGGGTCGGGGCTACCACCGAGAAGGCTCTCCTCCGCGTGGTGGCCAGTCGGCATTGGCCAGCGGATGGAACTCGGAGGAGGCCTAAACGATGAGATCTAATGGGTTGTGTGGAGGTGATCGGCAGTAGGCGGTCTCTCAAGTACCCTGATCCACTACCATGAAGGGCTTTATAGGTGGCAAGTAGCACCTTGAAGCGTATCCGGACATTGACAGGTAGCCAGCGCAGCTCACGGATGATAGGTGTTACGTGGGTGAAGCGAGGTGCACCCACAATCGCTCGCGCAGCTGCATTCTGGACTAGCTGAAGTCACCGAATACTCCTCAAGGGCAGCCTTAAGGGCAGCCCCAAGTTTAATTGAATGGATTAATATTTATATGCATGGCATTCTAGGATAGATCAGATTTGTATATGATACCACTGTACTCGGTCTTATTACAGGAGGAGATGAATCAGCATACAGAGAAAAGTCCGGAAGTTATCTACATTGTACCCAGAAAACAACTTGCATCTAAACACCAGCAAGACAAAGGCCATAATGCTGGACTTCCGGAAGCAGAGAGAGGAACCTGTCCCACTCAACATCAAGGGCGGGGGGCTAGGTGGAGAGGGTCTCCTCTTTCAAATTCCTGGGAGTGCACCTTAGCCAAGATGTCACCTGGAAAAATAACACATCTCAGGTGATCAGGAAAGCTCAACAGAGACTCTACTTCTTTAGGGTCTTGCGGAAAAATCAGGTGGAACAACGACTGATGACTTCCTTTTACTGGACTATGATAGAAAGCGTCCTCACATACTGTGTTATGGTATGTGTTCTGACCCCCCTCGTTCCACACCAAAGCACACTCCGAGCCAGAGATAAATTACAGCATTTAATTAACAGACAAACAGGTCCTTGGCAGCAACCCAGGACAGACAAGCTTGGGCAGGAATAAACACAGATAAGGCTTGGCAGCAATCCAGCCTGCCAAGCTCATACAAAGTTCTCCGACATTCGATTCTGTGTTGACTTCTGCAAAGAGGGGCGTGTGCACAAGTAGCTTTTTATAGTCTGGAGAGGCACCTAATGACCACCAGCTGAGTGCAATTACCTCCTGTAATTGCGTAATTGTTCCTGACGACTATTAGCTCTTCGATGGCGTGCATCCAGGAACAACTCACTACTGGCTTCTGGCTCACTCTCCCTTGTCTCCTCCACACTGGTCCAAGGTTTAGGTGCTTCCTGGTGGCCAACCAGCCTCTCTGCACCCTGCTCGGAGTCGGAACCCTGTCCAGGGTCCTCCACATCCTCCAGAGCTGACTCATAGGGCCCCTCGCTGTCGGAGTCTGGTGGCAGCTCCAACGGCTCCTGCCGGGCCACAACAGTATGGTATGCTGGCTTGACAGCTGTGGACAGGAAGGCATTATAGAGGGTGATGTACACAGCACAAAAAATCATGGGCTGCTCCCTGACCCTATTGGATGAAATCGCCAGGACCCGCTGCCTTAGCAGAGTGAGGAAAATCCTCAGGGATGATTCACAGAACTTCTTTAGTCTCCTACCATCGTGCATGGGGATATAGAAGCATAGCCAGTTGTACGAACAGGTTGAAGAACTGCTTTTATCCATGAGCTGTCAGTCTCCTGAATGCAACATACCACAATCAGGTTTAATAAGATAGACTTGCAGGGCCAGTGCAATGTGCAACATGTTTATACTGCTGTAATATAATGTTATATACATGTATGTATATGGGAAAGTGTGCTAATTATTACTTATTTGGGTTTAGGGATTTCTTTTTCTTTTATTTATTGAGTTACTGAGATATATTCTGTGTTTTCGGTGGGAGGCTCATTCAATTTCATTCTACACATGTTGTGTATTGACAATAAAGGCTTGATTTGATTTGATATATCCCCTAAATCCCAGTGAAAAAAATACCTCCTTTAACTAGATGATCTATTTGGATTTGTTTTTGATATGACAGTCCATTAATCTAATAGTAATGCGTTTATAACTGGGGTATCAAACTCAATTTCATTGAGGGCTGCATCAGGGTTGTGTTTGACTTCAAGCGGCTGGGATGGGCGTGGCCAGGATGGGCATGGCCAGCTCAACATCACTCGTGTTGGGGGCTCCTGTGGTGGCCTGAGTACTCTGCCAGTGAAAATGGGCTCCGCTCCGTTTTTGGCTGCGATGGCCTCCTGCAATCCTCTGCCAGTGAAAATGGAGCTCAGGAGGGTCGCCCTGGTAGAGGCACCATGGGGTGGTCCTTCACTGTTTCCAGATTGGCCCCATAGGCCAGATCTAGCCCCTGGGCCTTGAGTTTGACACCCCTGGCTTATAATGCTTACCTTGCAAACAGAAGATTGCTGGTTTAAAAGTAAGCAGAAACTTTTAAAATATAACTATTTTTCTTTCTCTGATCTACCTTCTTTTCCCAGTGTTTTGTTTTTAATAATTACAGCTACACCGCAGTTCATAATTTTTCCAGATGCTCAAGGTAGAAGGATTTTATCTCAGCTCCAAATAGAAACTCTTATATTTCAAGCTGGGATGAACATAAGTTAGGAACAGCCTAAAGGTATAACTTGTATGTGCCTCAGAGTATTCTAAAATCCATATCTCTGTTCTGAAGCAATGCACTAGCAACCCATGCTGCTTATTAAGTGAAAATACTGAAATGTATAGCATTATTAAGGACAGCATCCTAATTCAGATAAAGAGCCTTCAATGGATATTTAGTCAAATACTAATCAGTATCTCTGTTCCACTAAGTTTCCTGATTTGCTGGTCTTGTTGTATTTGGGTCTTTTCCCGTGTAAGATTGAGATTGTCTTGGCAACGTTTCGGCGAGGTCTCACTCGCCATCTTCAGGCTGGTCTTTGGGCTTAAAGCGTGGTTGGAGCTGCCATCTTTCTATAAATCTTGGTAGGGGGTGTGAAGTGCTGGCGTTGTTTCAATAAGTGGAATGATTGGTTATTGGTTGTATCATGATTGGTAGATTGGTGCTGTTTGGTGCTGGCTGTGTGTCCATTGTTGTTTCGTGTTGTGATGGCCTGGGTGGTGGGTGGGGCTGGTTTGTTGATTAGGGCTGGTTTCCAGATGTCTGGTAGGTGGGAGGTATCATCACGTTTATTCATGTTTATTCGTTCACCAACTTCACGTTTATTCATTCACCAACTTCCCTTTCTGGACAGCCTAATCTACAAAACACTCAATGGCTCCCTAGGACACACTATCTACCGGAAAAAACCACACACCAACTGCTACTTAAACGCAGAATCCCATCACCATCCTGCACAGATCAACTCCGTAGTCAAGACCCTCATCTCAAGAACCAAATGCCTACCTGACAAAGACCACCTGAAAACTGAATTACACACTCTCACAAACATATTAATCTCCAACGGATTCCAAAGAAAAACAATTACCAACCTAATCCAAAGGTAGACTCCCCCCCCCCAAACTGAGACACAGAACAGGACAATGGCATCGCCCTCCTCCCTTACATCAAAGGCACCACAGATAAAATCAGCAAAATTCTCCACAAACACAATATCAAGACAGCCTTCAACACTGACCAAAAAATAGCCAACATCTTAAGAAACCCCAAAGACAAGATCCAGCTAGAAAACCAAGGCGTCTATGAAATATCATGCAAAACCTGCCCTACAACATACATAGGGCAAACGAACAGCAGAATAAATGCATGCATCACAGAACACAAGAACGCAGTAAGAAAAAAAGAGAAAAAACCTTCCTTACTTTTCCAGCACCTTAAAGTTACAGGACATGAAATTAATTTTGAAGGAACCAAATTAATCTCCAAAACTGAACATTTCAACAAGAGAATAATTATGGAAACTACTGAAATAGAGAAACACCCCCATAACATGAATAAACATGACAATATCTCCTGCCTACCGGACATCTGGAAACCAGCCCTAATTTTCACGGGTGCAGGTATGCTGGTCTTGTTGTATTCAGGTATTTTCCCGTGTAATATTGCACGGGAAAAGACCCAAATACAACAAGACAATCTCTCTCTCTCTCTCTCTCTCTCTCTCTCTCTCTCTCTCTCTCTCTCTCTCTCTCTCTCTCTCTCTCTCTCTCTCTCTCTCTCTCCCTCCCTCCCTCCCTCCCTCCCTCCCTCCCTCCCTCTGTGTGTGTGTGTGTGTGTGTGTGTGTGTGTGAATATTCCTTTTGTTGGCCTTACATATTTGGGGTACATTTGTAACCATTACACAATAGATCTAATAATTATATATTTCATCTTCACTTGCTTTAGTTACGCTTCATGTTAACAAGGTTTAACTCCAAACATTACTATAAATTAAGGTAAAATTAAGTTATTGGATACCATTTTCTTACCCAGGAAGTAGAATGTTCAGTTAGTTTGCTTAGTTTATTCTACAGCTAAAATGAAAACATTTTTGTATTTGCCATCTTATAAGAAAATATATCTGGAATAGTAGTAAATAGGAGAGAAGAGGGAGAAAAACAGAGAAGCTAATATATTCTTAGAATTTTTATCGTTCAGGGTTTAGATTTATATGCATTGTATAGGGGTGTGTGTGTGTGTGTGTGTGTGTGTGTGCCTTTGTGTGTGATTTCTGCTGCATTGTCCATACATATTGGTGCATTCTGTTATTAATTACATTATGTTTTGCACAGAATATTATCTAGCACAAGACTGAAACCAAAAATATATACAGCTCTATAAGCAGCAGCGAATTATTAATCCATTATTACCTTCAGTTCATCATTAATGAGTTAATTAGTATTGAATCGAAAGTAAAGGTGGTGAAAAATGAATGGTTTAATCAATATTTTGCAAAAGCCTAAAACCCTTGAATTAGGGCATCAGTTATTGTTAAACATAGACAAAAGCTTCATAAATAGAAAATAACGCAATGGTCCATTTCGACTTTGGACTACCGAAAAAGTAGGAGAAATTCAAAGCAATGAACTATGATAATATTTGGAAAATGAAATTGGAATGGAAAAGTTGAGTGGTGATAGGAAGACAAAGATATCAGTGCCCTGTTTGTACAGTTCCTCTTTTAAGTTGTCTGTGCTTTGGGTCAGAGGAACTTAGAAAACCAAGGGAAATTAAAGAACGATTATATGTTGCCTCAATATATACCTCAGGGAGCAGCAATGAGTTTCAATTATTTTTACCACCAGTTTGCTGTACACGCATATGCTCGCTTTGCTCACGCACTTTCCACGCATGCACCCGGCCTCAAAAACATGGCTAAGTAGGATGGCATATGATCTCCGCTACCGGTTCATCCAAACCAATCTGGACTGGATGAATACCATCTCTTACTGCGTCAATAGAGCTGAACAAAAATTCTTCTTTAGTTATTACTTTTGGGGTAGTAATTAACATTTATCTTGTGTAATTTTTAGGGTATTTTTTTAAAACTCCTGACCAAATGAAAAAGCAGGGACTATTTCTCTAATCTGGAGCTGAATTCTGTCTGTCAAATATTGACATATTCTTAAATTTTTGTGCAAACCAGTAAACGCATTGACTCACAACATTTTCTTTTCTTCATTCTTCTCTATAAATTATGTTAATCTTTTATGTTGGTGTTAGTTGAGAGGAAACATATTGAGCAGAAGACACAGCTCCTCAATGCAACATCCATGCATCTTGTAACATTACAGAAGGATGCTATTTCAGGAAGTATAATTCACAGAGAACTCTTCAATCTAGACTGTAAAATTCTAGTTGTGCCTTTTGGTTTAATTGTGTATTAATTTGTTTTTTTCCTTAGCTGTAGGATTACTAGTTCCCCACATTCCATCTCATTATCTTTATGCTGTGATGTCAGCAAGCTAGTAGTGTATTAACCATTAAGTATACTAAGCACGTGGTTGGGCACCAGGCCCAAGGGACACCACAAAGTTGAGAAAGAAAAAAAACCCAATGAAGATTTGTACATTATGTACAAAGGAGGGAGGCACCAAGATTTGTCAGTGTTTAGGGCACCAATGAGCCTTGATCTGCCACTGCAGCAAGCTATTTCAATTATTTGATCATCTTTCAGGTGAGTTTGGAGCTATTGGGCTTCTAAATCACTATCAATACAAGAGAATATGTGTAGGCCAGAGTTGAACTGTGGGATGCTTGGTGTTCTCTGAGTGTGGTGGTTTTCTAGCAGATGTTTCATTACCCAAACTAGGTAACACCATCAGTGTCAGAAGGAAGTGAGATTTGCTTTCTGTTTATATAGTCCAGTGGTGGGTTGCAGGCGGTACGCCTCGTTACGGGTGTACCAGAGCCTGCCCGGAACACCAGGTACCATAGCAATAGCAATAGCAGTTAGACTTATATACCGCTTCATAGGGATTTCAGCCCTCTCTAAGCGGTTCACAGAGTCAGCATATTGCCCCCAACAACAATCCGGGTCCTCATTTTACCCACCTCGGAAGGATGGAAGGCTGAGTCAACCCTGAGCCGGTGAAATTTGAACAGCCGAACTGCAGAACTGCAGTCAGCTGAAGTAGCCTGCAGTGCTGCATTTAACCACTGCACCACCTCGGCTCATTCCACCCACCTGAGCTCCTTACCTGTCCTTTAAAGGCTTCCATGCTTCCGCACATACACATGGCATATACAGCACCTGCTCGAAGCTCCGCCAAGCAGCTGGAGCATCGCAAAGGTTTGCGGAGACATTGCTGGCAGGTATGACACACACGCGCTGCACATGTCCATGTGACCGATGCTGGGCCCATTTCAACTATACTGGTTGGAACAGGATCCGGAACCCACCACTGATATAGTCAGTATATAAAGAGGCAGCAAACCCCATTTTCTGATGTTATGTAGATGAGTAATGAAACTTCTGCTAGAAAGCAAATAAGCTCAGAGAGCTCCAAGCACCCCCACAGTTCTGGAATGGTTTCTAATGTAAGAATTAAAGATACAGACATTATTCTATTACCCCAGTAGCCAATCATTGCTCTTTCACAGTTAAATGGTCACTTTGCCTTCATCTACACCAGGGTGCCAAACTCGTGGCCTGTGGGCCGGATGCATCACATGCTGGCCACACTCAGACCTGGTTTAGCAAAGGGGGAAAAGTTGCAATATGTCATATGAGGACAATATGACGGTGTGAGTTTGACACCCCTGATCTACGCCAACTACAATCCTGATCCGACTTTCTCTGCCCTACTAAAATGGGTGGTGTGCAGAGGTGGTATTCGGCAGGTTCTGACCAGTTCTGGAGAACCGGTAGCAGAATTTTTGAGTAGTTCGGAGAATTGGTAAATACCACCGCTGACTGTCCCTGCCTCCATCTATTCTCTGCCTCCCAAGTCCCAGCTGATCAGGAGGGAATGGGGATTTTGCAGTAACCTTCCCCTGGAGTGTGGAGGAAATTTTACAGTATCCTTCTCTTGGAGTGGGGAGGAAATGGGGATTTTGCAGTATCCTTCCTCTGGAATGTGGAGAGAATGGGGATTTTGCAATATCCTTCCCTTGGAGTGGGGAGGAAATGGAAATTTTACAGTATCCTTCCCCTGCCGCACCCACCAAGCCACACCCACAGAACTAATAGTAAAAAAAATTAAGTCTCACCACTGGTAGTGTGGATGTGGAAACATCATCATAGTTGACAACCATGCATACGTTTCAGAGTGGTCAGGACAGGTGTATTATTTAAGTTAGGCAACATTTGGTTTGCCTTCTGGCAAAGAGGCTGAGTCTAATTATAGGAAGATGGGTCACAGCCAGAGGAATGCCATTCATGGAAGTGGCCATGACAACAGCAACAGCAGCAGCAGCAACCTCTTTGCTTCCTACAAGTATGCAACAGAATGGCCCGGAAGGCAGCAGCAGCTGTGATCTGATGAACTGGAGGTAGAATTAGTAGCAGCTGGTGATTTGGGCGATCCCAGCCTTAGAAAAAGGCTGGGGGCAAAAGAAAGGAGAGCTAAGTGGGAGCTGCTTGCTTCAGAAGAGGCTACTCTAGCTCTCCAAATTGTAGAAAAGAGTAGCAGACAGAAGAATGAAGCAGTGCTTGCCACCATGGGCAGCAATCCTAGTGTCAGTTGAAGCTCTGCAGATATCCTGCCAAGTTCCAGAAGCTTCTTCTAAATCATAGCAATGAAGGTATTTGGCAGCTGAGTACTGGCAGCATAATGGACTTGGGCGAGTTCAATTTCTGGCTAGATGGAGTTCTTAAAAAGGGAATAACAGACTACACAAAGAGATAAGAGCCTTTGTTTGAAGATCAAATGGGAAAGACTGAGGCAACTATCCTCCTTCATTTACTTGTCTCAGTTAGGAAAATGACCTGACATGTTGTTAAGAAATGAATCCCAAGGCGTTAAAGAAGTGAAAATAATTAATACACTAATTTATCAACACACCATTGAGTGAAGTGCCAATTACCTCCCAAAGACCCATTAGATCACACAGATTAGGCCTCCTCCGGGTTCCGTCTACTAGCCAATGTCATCTGGCTACTACCCGGGGGAGGGCCTTCTCTGTGGTGGCTCCGGCCCTTTGGAACGAGCTCCCCGCAGAGATTCGGACCCTCACCTCTCTCCAGGCCTTCCGAAAAGCCGTTAAAACCTGGCTGTGTCGGCAGGCCTGGGGTCGTTGAGTTCCCTTCCCCTCTCGAATCGTGTGGCTGTTGATTGTTTTAAATTCCCTGTACTTTTTGCTGTAGTTCTTGTGTTTCCCTTCCCCTCCTTTGGGTTTGTGCCGCCTGAGTCCCGCTGGGAATAGGGTGGCATATAAATAAAATGAACCTTGAACCTTGAACCTTGAAGATTGGATGATAACTAGAGCAGAAGTGGGTTCCTATCGGTTCGGCCAAGTAGGTAGTAACTCGGCCTGCCACGCCCCCAAACTGGTTCTATTGGCATTCATCTTCTATAGATGAACACTGATATAGATCAACACACATGGATGACTTTCACAGGTTTTACCTCTCCTATGTTCCTCACAGGACTCAGGAATCACACAGGAATGTTGTGATGAATGGCTGGGGTTGTGTTAGGTTAAAAAGAGAATTTTTAATGAGAGAAAATGATTAATGATTCTTTGGAATCCAGCTACTTTAAATAACAATACCTTTCGTACAAGTATATAAGTCCTACCACCTTCGTAATATCTAGGAGTAGAGCACAAAAGGAGATTAGGGGTGCAATTATCATTGTAGAATTGTTGATACCAGAAATGTACCAGTTCTAATTTATTTTACTTGTAAATGACCAAAAGCATTTCCTCCCATTTCTAGGATTTCTCTGGCTGTTAATTAAAACTAAGAAAAAATGGGGAAACTGCAACAAACAATGTAAGATGACTCAGAGAGGGAAGGAAGAAGGGAGAGAGAGAGAGAGAGAGAGAGAGAGAGAGAGAGAGAGAGAGAGAGAGAGAGAGAGAGAGAGAGAGAGAGAGAGAGAGAGATTAACTCACCTAATTATGTGAGAAGTAAGATCATGTGCTCTGTATTTCTTTCCTATTGCAGAGAAGATGGCTCATTTAGAGCCACTGGTTCTTGAATGGCATATTAGCTTCTACAAGCCAAAATGTGGGTAGAACAAAAAGGTGGTCATACCAAATGAAAGATATATTGCATTTAGTACTGTATTTAGTATTGTATTTAGAAGAGCCATGGTGGTGCAGTGGTTGGAGTGCAGTACTACAGGCTACTTCTGCTGATCACCAGCTGCCAGCAGTTTGGCAGTTCGAATCTCACCAGGCTCAAGGTTGACTGAGCCTGCCATCCTTCCGAGATTGGTCAAATAATGACCCAGATTGTTGGGGGCAATACACTGACTCTATAAACTGCTTAGAGAGGGCTGTAAAAGCACTGTGATGTGATATATAACTCTAAGTGCTATTGCTATTTCTTGCCACAGTTGTTAAGTGAATCACTGCAATTGACAAGTTAGTAACACAGTTGTTATGTGAATCTGGCTTCCCCACTGATTTTGCTTGTCAAAAGGTTGCAAAAGAGATCACCTGACCCTGGAACACTGCAATGGTCATAAGTAGGAACCAGTTGCCCAGCATCTGAATTTTGATCACACGATCATGGATGCTACAAAGGTTGTAAGTGTGAAAAATGGTCATAAGTCACTTTTTTCAGTGCCGTAACTTTGAACAGTCACTAAATGAACTGTTGTAAGTTGAGAACTACCTGTATAGAAAGATGGAGCACTTTGTACGTGCCTTGACAACCTGAACAAACATGCAATATACATACACATGCCTATTTGAAAAGGCACATAAAGCAATAACAAATATTTAAGCCTTTCTTTATTCTAATTAAAATTCTTTCTTCAACAACCTCATGATGTTGCCCACTGTTGCTGCTGGGGGAGCAGGGGAGGGGACGGAGAGCAAGGGATTGTGAGACTGGCTGGGAAACTTTAATGAAATGTTAAAAATTAAAGTCACATGATCACAGCAGCAGCCCAGCAGCAGCCAGTAGCATTTAGGTAGGCACATATTTCCCAAATTTTACCCCCTCTGGGAGTTTTGGGTCCTAGATTTTAGGCACATTCTGTAAGTTTGAGGTACCTTGGAACAAAAATAGTTGTCCTGTAACATGCCAGTTTGCTTAAGTAAAAGTCATGATACGAGTTTTAGTAGTGTATAGATAGATTGCTTGCTAGATTAATAGCAATAGCAATAGCAGTTAGACTTATATACCACTTCATAGGGCTTTCAGCCCTCTCTAAGCGGTTTACAGAGTCAGCATATTGCCCCCAACAACAATCCGGGTCCTCATTTTACCCACCTCGGAAGGATGGAAGGCTGAGTCAACCTTGAGCCGGTGAGATTTGAACCGCCGAACTGCAGATAACAGTCAGCTGAAGTGGGTGCAGTACAGCACTCTAACCACTGCGCCACCTTGGCTCTTAAATACTCCCAATACATTTAACCATCTTTGTTAAAACTCTTCTGTCCCTCTAAAGCAGCAGGGATGTAAGGTGAAATCTCTAGCACCAGTGGAACACAGCCGGATACAAATATCAACCCAAAGCATAGGATTTATTATAATCCAGTGGAAAGGAGTTTAAGATACCTTTGTATTGTATTGTTTTATTAATAATGCCAACCTTAGATAATTCCATAATGGAACAGGGAACGTCGTCTTAAATACTTTTTTTTTTGGAATCTCATTTGGTAACGGATGCTTATCCTCTTATCTCAATTAAGGGTGGAGATAAATGCCTATAAAATGAAAGCATTTCATGCTAGTTCTACTAGCTGGCATAAATCACAGCCCCTAGCCAATAATAAGCCGCAGCAATACAATCAGTAGAGAAATTGCATTGTGTAAATTGTTAGTCTTTTATTAAACTTGTGCGCGCAGATCAATATATATCTTGTTCAATTCATTATCTGGTGGAAATGATATTGTATTCATATAATGCAAGTATAATAGCAATTATATAATTCTAAAGGGTAAAATATAGAGAGGTGATATAGAGCTTTCTCAATAGGAAATAGGAAACCTATTATCTTCCAGAGTGTATTTAGAGGATTTAGAAGGTACTGGATTCCCTAACTCGGAAGAAAACCACTTTTATTATTCACACAGATTTAATTTTTTTAAACAGGGTCAATAAATAGAGCTGTATTTTATTCAGATAACATGGTCATTATTTCCCAGGCTTATTTTGCTATTTAATTTCTAGGATGTAACTTTAAAAAAGAAAAAAAAGAAACAAAACCATGCTTTTCTCTGACTATTTTTAAAGGAAAGTTAATCAATAGATAATATGGATTAGGATTAGGATTTATTTTATTTGTATGCCGCCCTTCTCCGGGAAGGACTCAGGGCGGCGAACAATTCAAAAGTTTAGAGTTTAGAGTTTTATTTGGCATTTATAGGCCGCCCTTTTCCCTGAGGGGACTCAGGGCGGCTTACAACTCGTGGGAGGGAGTGCAAGACAAAACATAACATTTGTGAATAAAATAAAATAAAACAGTAAAACACAACATTCATTCAGCATTCGGGCAGGGCGGATTGGGATCTTATCCCCAGGCCTGATGGGATAGCCAGATCTTAAGGGCTGTGCAGAAGGTCTGGACGGTGGGGAAAAGGGGAAAAGGGGAACATAGAACACAATACAAGTAGTTAAAATAGGCAAGAATCACACAACCACACAAGTCGAGAGGGGAGGGGAACTCATCAACCCCAGGCCTGCCGGCAAAGCCAGGTTTTGACGGCTTTCCGGAAGGCCTGGAGAGAGGTGAGGGTCCGAATCTCTGCGGGGAGTTTGTTCCAGAGGGCTGGAGCTGCCACAGAGAAGGCCTTCCCCCGGGTAGTAGCCAGGTGGCATTGGCTGGTAGACAGAACCCGGAGGAGGCCGACCCTGTGTTATCTAATGGGTCTTTGGGAGGTAATTGGCAGCAGGCGGTCTCTCAAGTATATTGATATTCAGCAGAGGTTCTAGTTTTCCCTTATGTTCTCTGAAAAGTTACATCAGGCGAGATGATGTCTGCTCAGAACTGATTGCTCCCATGGTGAGATAAGTTAGCAGAAGAAACAGATGTAGGAAGGTATTTTTGATTTCCACTTTGCAGTTCAGAGATCTTTCTAAAACATGGTCCATTTTTTAAAATCAGAATTGGTTGTCAGGGAACGTTCATAAGATCAGCTGCTTTGTTTTCACAAATCAAGGTTTTCTTTCTGTCACAAGACTAGTGTCAAACCTGAAGCTGGCTTCACCGAAGCCATTTTGATTGCCGAGGTGGCGCAGTGGTTAAATGCAGCACTGCAGGCTACTTCAGCTGACTGCAGTTCAGCAGTTCAGTGGTTCCAATCTCACCAGCTCAAGGTTGACTCAGCCTTCCATCCTTCCGAGGTGGGTAAAATGAGGACCCAGACTGTGGGGGCGATATGCTGACTCTGTAAACCGCTTAGAGAGGGCTGAAAGCCCTATGAAGCAGTATATAAGTCTAACTGCTATTGCTGTTGCTATTGCTTCAGTGTTGCCACCTGTAGCTGAGGGATAGGGAAGGGGGACTTGAGATACAGCGGATTATGTAGCCAAAACAAAATACTTTCTCTTGGGATCCAAGGACGTTCTCACACCTGGTCAGAGGAAGGTGGAGTGGTGCTACCTGGTTGCCCAACCGCACAGTGATTGGGCCATGTGGCCGATTGTTTTGAGAAAGTAGAAAATCTTTTACTTTTAATTAGTTGAAAACTGTGGGAGTTTTCAGAGTTGGTTTTCACCAATATGACATTTCCAATACAAGTATCCTTTGAGGAATCTACCTGCCTCGGAATCTTGCTTGCTATGGGTTTATTACTTGGAACCCTGAAAACTAGTGAAATATTCTTCCATAATGTCTACAGTAAAGGTCCCAAATCTAGACCCCACATGTGGTACTCTAATGAACCTTTTGTAGCCCTCAGTGCTGAAGATGATAGACAGCAAGACCTCTAAGGCATGTAGTTGTGTCCGTTTGGTTTTGTGCTTGAGGAAGATCAGTGGCCTGGTGTCAGCGCCTTCCCAATCTAGTGGGCTCCTTACAATACTGGAACCTGGTTGGAAAACCCATGAAGTCGGCAACCCATGATCTGTTATGCCAAACAATGTTGTTCTCCAGTAACTCCTGTCTACTGTTGCTGTCCATGAAAGATAGCAATAGCAATAGCAATAGCAGTTAGACTTATATACCGCTTCATAGGGCTTTCAGCCCTCTCTAAGCGGTTTACAGAGTCAGCATATCGCCCCCCCAATCTGGGTCCTCATTTCACCCACCTCGGAAGGATGGAAGGCTGAGTCAACCTTGAGCCAGTGAGATTTGAACCGCTGAACTGCAGATAACAGTCAGCTGAAGTGGCCTGCAGTACTGCACCCTAACCACTGTGACACCTTGGCTCTTAAGATGCTGCTTGTGAGATTGTATCATGCTTCCAGGCAGGAGAAGGGGCTGATACTTGGCCAGGGGTGATAGCAGGGAGTGAAATGCTACCATTTCCAACTGGTTCACCTGAACTGGTAATAAAAAAAAAATGCTACCAGTTCGAGTGAACCATTATTTCCGACGTTCAGCTGTGATGCACTATTTATATTAGCTAGAATCGTCAGATTTCCTGCTTTCTAGCTGATCTAAATTGCATGGGAGAGCAGATTCACCCTCTTGCTGTTCTACTTACCTTTGCAGGTGTGCTTAGTAGCAAGTTCTGCCCGCCAGTCTGGATGCCATCACGTCCCATTTTTGATGCCCTACACATGTGCGGAAGGTCCTGTGCATGCATGGAGTCGCTGTGTGAGCTCACATTTGTGAAACGGTAGTGAAGGTAAGTTGTTTTTACCCCCAGGTGATAGGCTACATCTGCCCAAGGAAAGAGGGCTGAGTCTGACCACTCCTTCATAAGAGTCTCTATGTTGGGTGGGGGGCGGCGGCAAGTGAGAAAGCCCTTGAAATCTCTCTCCTAGGCAAAGGAAGAACACACTTTGCCTGGCAAGATGAGTGCAGAGAAAGGGAAAGTGGAGGAAACAAAGATGTGTCTACTGAGAGGAGAGGGGGGGAGGGGGGAGAGAGTGGGAGAGAGAGATGGGTTCAAACTCATGGCATAACATTGCTGTCATGTGACATTTCAAGACATTTTTTCCCCCCTTTGCAGAGATGGAGTGGGCATAGCCTGCCCGTGACGTATTTGGCCCACAGGCTGCCAGTTTGACACCCTGGATTCAGAAGTGGTATTCAGCAGGTTCTGGCAAATTCTGGAGAACCAGTAGCAAAAATTTTGAGTAGTTCGGAGAACCGGTAAATACCACCTCGGACTGGCCCTGCCCCCTTCTATTCTCTGCCTCCTGAGTCCCAGCTGATTGGGAGGGAATGGAGATTTAACAGTATCTTTCCCCTGCTACCTTCACCAAGCCACCCCCACCAAGTCAAGCCACACTCACCAAGCCACACCCACAGAACTGGTAATAAAAACATTTGAATCCCACCACTTCCTGCATTACATTGTTTTAGCTAAGACCTTGCAAAACTGACACGCGCACAGCGCGCGTATGTGTCTTACTGTCTAGCGACGCCTCCCCAAGCCTCCGCAACGCTCCAGCTGCTCAGCGGAGTGTCGTGCAGGCGCTGTACATGTCGTGCACATGAGCATAAGCGCCAAAGATTTTAAAGACAGGTAATGAGCGAGGGTGGGCAGGTGGGCCCTCCAGAGCACCATACCGGAACGGTACCCAGTACTCCGGGCGGGCTCTGGTACACCCGTACCATGGTGTACTGCCTGGTACACCCATGCTGTGGTGCCTGCAACCCACCATGGGTGCACACACACACACACACACACACACATACACACAGACTTTGAAAAATAGAACCAGATATTGGCATCCTGTTTAAGAAAAATGTTGCAAGCTATATGAACCCAGTGACAAGATTGTTTCTTAAGAAGCTCTGTGAAAGATATAAACAAGACTTGAAAAAATGGATTGACTATATACAAAACAAATATGAGACTAAGAAATTCCAGATAGCCTATGCTTAAGATCAGGAATGATTTAAATTGTTCAAAGTTAGTGTAACAGGAAGAAGCTAAGATCAATGTAGAGATGTTATTAACCCTTTTTTTATTTCTTTTGTCTCAATATATTTTAGACTGTGATTGTTAAAAATCTATACCGTGTATGGGCTCTGGGAAGTCAGGGGGGGAGGGAGGGGGGGTGTTTGGGGGGAAGGGAGGGGAGGGGGGGGACATATACTATATGTTAGATTTCAACGTAATGCGATTTCACATGTATACTGTTTCTCTTTAATCTCTCCGTAAAAATAGGACAAGCTGAATACATTGACATATAGTAGAAATACACCAAGGGGAGGAGGAGTGGGATAGAAGGAAGAGGGGTAGAGAGGGCGGGAGAGAGGATGGGAGGGAGGGTGAGAAGGAAGGGAGGGAGTGGACTGGGAGAGGGAAAAAAAAGACAAGAAGCTCTGTTTTACATTAATTTTTTATCTATGAAATTGCTTGTCTATTACAATTATCAGGTTACCTCTGGTTTACAGGAAATGCAGACAGCTATTGTTTTCACTAGTATGTCATTGATTTGTGATTTTGGATTATTATTTTTTTACACTTTAGTACACTGTTTTGTAGCCTGGTATTTTTATATTGGGTTTTACAGTGTGATCAGCAAGGGTTGCTATCTATAGAATATTTGTTTATGTTTTAGTTGTTTCGCAATAACTCAGACACCTTACTTATTCCTCAGGTTAAGATTTGAATGGGTGAAATCTAGTTCTATTGATTTCCATAAGTGTCTGCTGAGTAAGACTAACTGGATTCCTCCAATTGATTTCCATGGGCAGCATAAGCATTGTCTTGAATGATTTTCCAGAGTTGCTGTTCGCAGTCCCACCTGTGAATCATCATGTAATGAGAAATGAAGTGATGAATACTGAAGTCTGAGCAAGTCTTATTTCACTAAAAATTAATTGCTTTTTTAAAATACACACAACAACCTGGAGAAGGTTATGTAGCCTTAGGACTCATTAAATTATCTAATTCAAGTTCATAATTAATACCAGTGGGAATTAAATATCTTTCATTTTTATGGCTACTGCTTCTTGTATAGTGACTCAAAATTGAATTAAAAGATGGAGGAAGAAGACCATCGATCAAGGGATAACTTTAAAGAAGGGTATGGCTAAAGGATTTGACCTCCCTTATACTACTTGGAGGTTGTTGAATAGAATGAGAGTTGGAGTGCCTAAATTTAAAACCAATGTTCTCAGGTGAAGGCTTAGCAAATAACATTCTATGTTAGAGGTCTCAAGCTCATGTCATCATAGCGGTGTCACATGACGTATCAGGAATTTCCTCCCTTTAATAAACTGGGCAGGGGTCTAGTCAGCACGTGACACATCCAGCCCATGGGCTGGGAGTTTGACAGCTCTGTTCTATGTGAATGTGGAGAGACACAAAGCCTGACCCATCTTCTTGTATGTCAGCTACTACCTGAAGGAACATGTACTCATAATGACTTATTTTTGGCCAATGACAAAGCCAAGAAACTGGCTTTATTGTGGCAATTTAAAGTTTGATCTAGGAAGGATCAGGAGAACGAGGAGGAGGATGAGGAGGAGTAGAAGGAAGAGAAGGAGGAGCTGGAGAAGCAGCAGTTTTAAAATGTGAAGAAAAATAGCCAAGAAAGGGTTGTAAGAATACAGTGTGAGAAAATGTGTTAAGGAAAGATAGATTATGAGCTATTGATACCATTTTGAAGACTTTTAGGGACCTAGAAAACAGAGCATAATGAATTAGTCAAAGTATTTGATTATGAGTCACAGGGGTGCAGTGGTTAGAATGCAGTACTGCAGGCTACTTCCGCTGCCTGCCGGCTGCCTACAATTTGGCAGTTCAAATCTCACCAGGTTCAAAGTTGACTCATCCTTTCATCCTTTCAAGGTCGGTAAAATGAAGACCCAGATTATTGAGGACCAGATGCTGACTCTGTAAACCGCTTACAGAGTGGTAAAGCACTGTAAAGCAGTATATAAGTCTAAGTGCTATTGCTATTGCTAAGTGCTATTTTTACTTCCTCTATTCCAGTGGTTCCCAAACTTGGCAACTTTAAGACTTGTGGACTTCAACTCCCAGAATTCTCCAGCCAGCAGAGCTGGCTGGAGAATTCTGGAAGTTGAAGTTCACAAGTCTTAAAGTTGCCAAGTTTGGGAACCACTGCTCTGTTCCAAACATGGAGAACCTATAGTTGTTATTATGCTGTTGAACTACAGTTCCCAGAATTCCTCATGCCTGTGCCCTATTGGTTAAAACTGATTGTAATTAGAATTCTACAGTGGGCTCCCAAATGGTGCTCTATGTTAATCTCCATCCTCCCTTTGCTGCAAAACAGGATGGGATTCCCCAAAGCTACTGCAGAGAGATACAAAGGCAAAAGAGTTTTGAAAACTACCAACCTCCTCCATCCACTCTTGTCAGTTGTTATGATAGTTGCAAGTTTATGATTTGGCAGCCCTAATAAAGGATGACCTGTCTTTCTGCATTATTCACCTGAAAAAGATGTTGTCAGTTAACTTAAAACAGCTCAATAGCAGTCATCATATGATGAATTGCTGTAGGACGTCGGTTCATATTTACCACTGAAGGCAAATAGGAACCAAACAGGGGTGTGATCAGAAGTAATGATCTGTGATGACATTTGCTGCGATGATTGATACTAGACGATTGAAGCAGTTGAACCCCTCCGCGGAAAATGGATAAAGAGAACGAGCAGTATTCTTAAAACCATTTGTATTATGCCAAGTCCTAGTTGGAGCAATCACTCCAATCTGTAACACCTTCTCGTTTATAGGCCGAACATAACAACCAACAAATAAAAATTGGCACATCAAGATGTACTTTATGCATCAGGTTTACAGATGTCATGTATAATTTTCTTTCTATTTTATTCCAGCACTGACTTGCCTGCATGCTATAAAATTGGTTCCAGTAGGCACAAGGGTAATCACTCATCACTAAGGCACAAGGACTGATAACAAGAATGTAGTAATCGTTGGACCCAATAATAAAAGACTGTCACCAGTGCTTGTTATTGTTTTTCTTGGCAACAACCCCATGCTTTCCCACATGAAGATCTTCAAAAATTCAACAGATGTAGGTTTCCCGTTCTCCATCTCTGTCTGGGAGATAGCTAACAAGGAGAGCGGCCCTATATACTGGTGAAGTGGGGAAGGGAAATCAAATCCTTTGTACAATTGACCCCATTACAAAGTTATCTGAACTTTCGTTCGATGGAGAACTGAAAAAAAACAAAACCCCAGTAGACAATTGTCCTTACAACTCTTCTTTTCATCGGAGCATGACAAAAGATGTCAAGTACAATTGTAACAAGTAAATCAATATTTAATTTTAAAAATGGCCAGCAAACCCATCCAACCTTAAGAGTTTTACTTGAAGACAACTGCTTTTTATAGAGCTTTGAATGAACTTAAATGCATTTTTAAGGGTCTGATCGCTTCGCGCTTGGAGACTTCTGGGGCACTATTTTTTTTAAAAAAAATCTTCCACTGACAACCTTCAGAATCAGAAAATGCTTGATTCATTTTTCAGACAGACACATTATTTCTATACTTCCTTTAATTTATTCCTTTAATGTGGCACTTTAAGACAACTCTTTCTGCTTTGGTATTATCTGACATGAAAACAGCACATCGCTCCTTTGTAAGATTTTGTCTGAGGTGAAATTGGCATTTAAAATAAAATATGGTATGAAAAATATATTTTTGGTGGTGTACATTTTCAATATCAAATTTTTAGAGACCATCCTTGGTGTTTTTAAAGCATCCAGATGTAGGGGTTAGACAAACATTATCTACCTGAGATACTAAAGAATCAGTACTAAATTTAATGTTAGTACTATTAGGCAATATTATACTAGATCAGTGTTTCTCAACCTTGGCCACTTGAAGATGTCCGGACTTCAACTCCCAGAATTCCCCAGCCAGCGAATGCTGGCTGGGGAATTCTGGGAATTGAAGTCTGGACATCTTCAAGTGGCCAAGGTTGAGAAACACTGTACTAGATTAAAGAAGCCAATATGTCAATGTCTAAATATAACGTCTAAATATATTTCCAGTGTTTATAAACAGGCAAACATTTGATACAAAGTCAAGGTAAACCACTCCAAACTTGATTGCAGAAAATACGACTTCAGCAATAGAATGGTCAATGCCTGGAATGCTCTACCTGACTCTGTTGTTATATCCTCAAACCTCCAAAACTTTAACCTTAAACTGTCTAGCGTGAACCTCACCTCATTCCTAAGAGGTCCTCAAGGGGGTGGTGCATAAATGCACCAGCGTGCCTACCGTCCTTGTCTTATTTATCTGCATCTACTTCAGGGGTGAAATCCAGCAGGTCCTGACAGGTTCTGGAGAACCGGTAGCAGAAATTTTGAGTAGTTCGGAGAACTGGCAAATACCACCTCTGGCTGGCCCCAAAGTGGGGTGGGAATGGAGATTTTGTCATATCCTTTCCCCCTGGAATGGGGTGTGAATGGAGATTTTTGCACTATCCTTCCCCTGAAACGCCCACCAAGCCATGCCCACAGAAAATTGAATTTCACCACTGATCTACTTCCTTTGTTCATGTTTATGTTCATACTTATTTCTGTTACCGTGTACATGTTTGACAAACAAACAAACAAACACATAAATAAACGATGTGATATATTATTGTGATATGGAATTGAATGGCTAGCCTTAGATGAAACAAGTGCTGAAAAGAATTCTCTGCAGGCATTAGATAGTCTTCTACATGGGGCAGCCCTTGAAGAGTATTCAGAGACTTCAACTCGTCCAGAATGCAGCCGCGCGAGCGATTGTGGGTGCACCTCGGTACACCCACGTTACACCTATCCTCCGCGAGCTGCACTGGCTACCGATCGGTCTCCGGATACGCTTCAAAGTGCTAGTCGTAACTTATAAAGACCTTCATGGTATTGGACCTGGGTACTTGAGAGACTGCCTGCTGCCAATTACCTCCCAAAGACCCATTAGATCACACAGGGTCGGCCTCCTCTGGGTTCCGTCCACCAGCCAATGCCACCTGGCTACTACCCGGGGGAGGGCCTTCTCTGTGGCAGCTCTGGCCCTTTGGAACGAACTCCCCGCGGAGATTCGGACCCTCACCTCTCTCCAGGCCTTCCGGAAAGCCGTTAAAACCTGACTGTGCCGGCAGGCCTGGAGTTGATGAGTTCCCTTCCCCTCTCGACTTGTATGGTTGTATAATTCTTGTTTATTTTAATCACGTGTATTGTGTTTTATGTTCCCTTCCCCCCCCCCCCTTTGAGTTGTTCGCCGCCCTGAGTCCCTCCCGGAGAAGGGCGGCATACAAATAAACTAAATCTTAATCTTAATCTCTCTAGGGACATTGCTCAACCAGATAAGGACATTATGTTCTTTTAAAATAGATGTATTGTTGTATGAGGCGACATACATGCTTACAAAAAGACCCCACGTTTGCATAATTAAGTGAACTGGAACATACTGTATTTGTGTAAGCATGCATAAGATAACAGAGGAAAGCTTAATGTTTTATAACTTTCCATAAAGTCAAATCTTCATTTTGAAGACCCATAAATTGAACAGGCCTGCAAAAGCTACGACATAAAAGAAGAGGGTGAAGTGCTACAATTTCAGCTCATGCTTTTTTGTGTCCTTATCAATTTTCACTTGGTTAGATGTAGCTAACCAAAGTACCTATTGATTGAACTATTGTGCCACTGATCAATCATTGCACAGATATGATTCTTAGGAATGACTCAAGACAGCTGATCTCCATTAAAAATGCATTTAGGAAAGTACAAGAGATTTGTAGATATTGATTCCAGATCTTAAGACTCCATCATCGTTCTGTATCAAAAACCATCGTACAAAGTGGGAAATTAAGGTTAAGGATCTTACTATGAACATAATCACTGAATCTACGACAGTGGTGGGATTCAATTTTTTTTTATTGCTGGTTCTGTTGGTGTTGCTTGGTGGGTGTGCCAGGGGAAAGATACTGTAAAATCTCCATTCCCTCCTCATTTCAGGGGAACAAGTCTCCATTTCCTCCTGATCAGCTAGGATTTGGAAGGCAGAGAATAGATGGGGACAGGGACAGTCAAAGGTGGTATTTACAAGTTCTCTGAAATACTCAAAATTTCTGCTACTGGTTCTCCAGAACTAGTCAGAACCTACTGAATACCACCTCTGATGTAGGGTTGAAAGAAGTACTGTAAGACCATCTAGTATCTTTAATAATGGAAACTTATCCTGTGTGGACATCATAAGGTTGAGAAGTTGATATCCTATAGTAGAGTGTCACCAATGATATCATTTAAGAGGGACAATGAGGTTACTCTCAATATAAACATTGTTATAAAGCAGTGATGGGCAACCTTTTTGGCGTGGTGTGTCAAAAATCGGCAAAAAATCGAGCATAACTCGCGTTGTGTGTCACTTCGACAAAAACATAATTTTGCGCAATTTATAGTTTAAACTACAAAAATGTATAATTGCAATATATAATTGTATTTAATAAACCAAAAACAAATTATTTAACATACCTGCTTAGTAACTTCTTTGTTCATCAGTCGATTTCGTATGTTGCCCTTGATATTATTGAACTTGTTTGGGGTGCCGTGAACCAGGGCTGTGGAGTCGGCTGCTTCCAGCTCCACGTCCTCATCAACATGCCGCTCCAGCCCGCCCCTGCTATGAATATTCCTAGTGACGTGAGGGCGAAGAATATGAATATTCATAGCGGGGGCGGGCCGGAGCGGCATGTTGATGAGGACGTGGAGCTGGAAGCAGCAGACTCCACAGCCCTGCCGTGAACTGAGATAAGTGTGGTGCGGTCGTAACCGACAGTCCCAGGAGTAGACTCTCTGTGCCGGCCTGACTGGAGAGAGGCGCGCACTGTTCCCGCGCTCCTCTCCTGCGGGTCCTCCCTCGCCGCGCTGATAACGTGTGTGTGCACGGCACGCACGCCTTACCAGCATCCCCTGCGCTCAGAAAGGGGCAGCGGTGATACAGTAAGTGAGTGTGGGCGGGGGAGATCACACAGATTCTTTCATCCTCGGCGGCCGCGCAGGAGCCGAGGATGAATCGCATGAAATCCTGTGCGTGTCACCCCAAATGGCTACGCGTGTCAGCACTGACACGCGTGTCATAGGTTCGCCATCACTGTTATAAAGGAAGCAAAGATATTGATATGGATCTATTGTAACACTCATGAATGAAAGCAAATGTACCTGTTCCAGGAAAATGTTGCATGATCCAATCTGGGTTGGTTACCAGGACCAGAAGTTTAATCTTCTGAGCTTTCAGACTTGTACTGGAGCCCATCTTCAGGGGAACTTCTGTCTCACTGGAATGTGTGTCCCAGATTGGATCCTACTACTGTAACTCTCCTTGACTTTCTTCTTCTTCAAACTGACTCTTGATTTAGGCTTTTCAAGCTAGAGTCTTTCCACCAATGGTAGGATTCACATTTTTTTTACTACCAGTTCTGTGGGTGTGGCTTGATTGGCATGGCAGGGGAAGGATACTGTAAAATCTCCATTCCCTCCCCATTCCAGGGGAAGGTTACTGCAAAATCCCCATTTCCTCCCAATCAACTGGGACTCAGGAGGCAGAGAATAGATGGGGGCAGGGACAGTCAGAGGTGGTATCTGCCAGTTCTCCGAACTACTCAGAATTTCCGCTACCGGTTCTCCAGAACTGGTCAGAACCTGCTGAATACCACCTCTGCTTTCCATCACATACTAGTTATCTTGTTTAAGCTTGATGACTTCCATTCCTGAGCTACTCTTGCTATCAAGAAATTGTTCTTAATGTTCAAGTATAACCTATTTTTCTGTCACTAAAAATCCAAAACTAGTTATACCTCGTGGAGCAAAAGAAGTGATAATTTGCATCATTAACTCATATGGGATTTGCTGGGTAATGTTAATATGATTGTCAGTAAGAACAACACAACCCACCCCCTAATTTTAATTTCTAATTTGTTGGGTGCCTGAGAAACAGAATTTTTCATGCATGCAAACAAGGAGAGATGAGTTTCTTGTTTTAAGAGAAAAGCAAAAGCTTTTTACATGAGTGTCATGTGGCTATTTAAATTAGTCAAAAGATTAAGTTACCATACAATGTTGTGCTCTTTTCATATATTGTTGGTATATATTTACAGCTGCTGGATTTCCTTTGCTATTTCTAAAAATGTCTTGATGTATTAATCTTGTCTTTCAGCATTCATTTTCTTTCAAAGAAGGTAGGCAGGCATGCATGTTGTATCACTGTAACAAAGTTATTATGCACAGTGTAGGACTGAATGGAGAACTGACTACTTTGCATTGTTATAGCTGCAGCTTTTGAATAACGATAGTCTGACCTTATGAATCATGTTTGTGAAGATACCGTAAACTTTTGTGACAGCGTATCACATCATTGCATAGAATCTGAGTTTATTTTGTGGGAAGGAGATGCCATTTCTACTGCACTTTTTTTTCTTTCTAATGGAAAAGCAATATTTTCCAAGCTTGCAAAATTTTGAGTTTCTGAACTGTGCACTTTTGAATATATGGGTTGGAGGATAGTTTTAATTGCCACGTTAAGACCATCCAAAAGAGTCTCCCTTCTATTCTCCATAACATTTATCACTAATTATGAAGGTGATTTATGTCCATTGCATTAAACATGCCCCACCTAGGGATGCCAGCAATATAAAGCCAGGATGTAAAGAACTATTATTATATTTTAAAGATTACTATTGCCAGCTCCACTAGGTAGACCATGCCAGACCATGCCAGAACTCCGCAGGGATGCTAAAACTACTTTTATTGAGATTGGCTGTACTGCAACAACTGGATTTTGAAAATTTGCTTAAAAGCTTTATCTAGAATATGTTATAAAGATGTATTGTGATTGGATGACCTTAGGATGATTTAATGGAATTTTATCATATAATCCTATTCTACATTTTGAATATTAATTTATAAAAGGACGTAAAAACAATTATAGTCAAAATTAAGGTCGAGATATAATAATTGTGATATACATGAATACAGGTGAATTTAAAATATGCAATTTGATATGAAGAGCAGGTGGTGACTATGGAAGAGATGCATGGAAATACTGTAACCAACTGACACACTTTCTATAATTTGTAATGGAAGATGTTTTTTTTTAACTTTAATTTTTATGTTTGTTTGTCCTTGTTCAAAACCAAATACAAATTGTTTTTTAAAAAGAGAAAGTGGAGTTTAGGTGAGACTCAGCATCCATTACAGGCTATGAGCACTGCTGTCTGCTGAGGCTATGAGCACCCTCTGTCTTCATTGGGGTTTGGCACTTTTACTTTCAAGTTACCTGCAGACTTCTTGCAGGAAGCCCCCCCCCCCCCGGCAACATATATATATATATATATATATATATATATATATATATATATATATATATATATATATATATATATATATATATATATATATATATATATATATATATATATATATATATATATATATATATATATATATATATATATATATATATATATATATATACTCATTATGCAAACAACATTTTTTGCTAAAATGAACCCTGGAGTTAAAAAATAATATAAAAAGTTCATTGAATGCAATAAAGCTTTTCACATTTTATATGCCCCTCCTATGGGAGGGGCCATTCACCGTCCACCTGTGGCTTTTCTCCCAAGTCGATCCTGATTTCTTAGCTGTTCTTTTCTTCTGGCAGTTCTGCGCATGCGCACACTGGAAACAGGCTCCAGCTATTCCTCTGCCTCATTGAGGGCTAGCTCCAAAGATAGTTGAGAACTGCCAGACAGCCTTGGCCCCATCTCTGCCTCCAATGCAGAGTCCTCGTGTGAGACTTCCCAGGCCTCCAGGACTGGCCCATGTTCCTTCCTAACCTACTCACTGTCTGACTCTGCTGCCAGCTCTGCTGGCTGCTGCGGGCCACAACAATTACATCTTTTACAAACGCCAGTGCTCTCAACATATGATGGCAACACACACAATTCTCTCTGTAGAGGACCAATACTCTGTAGTTTAACCACTGCATGCAGGACGACTGTCTTTCAAATAAATCCCCCAATGACAAATTATTTTGGTGAGGAGCCGAGGTGGCGCAGCGGTTAGGGTGCAGTACTGCAGGCCACTTTAGCTGACTGTGATCTGCAGTTCAGCGGTTCAAATCTCACCGGGTCAAGGTTGACTCAGCCTTCCATCCTTCCGAGGTGGGTGAAATGAGGTCCCGGACTGTAGGGGCAAGTTGCTGACTCAATTTGCTAAAAAAATTTGTAATCCGCTTAGAGAGGGCTGAAAGCCCTATGAAGCGGTATATAAGTCTAATAAATAAATAAATAAATAAATAAATAAATAAATAAATAAATAAATAAATAAATAAATAAATAAATAAATATTTGAATTGGTGTAAACAGTATTTAGTAAAGCAATTCCACAATTACTCAAATGCAGCCTTAAGATTAAAGGTTGAACTTCAGAGGGTATAAAAACAAAAGTTTGGTCTGACAATAGCCAACAACTGGTTGAAGAATAAATTATTCACCACAGTTTGGTCACATGCCTTCTGTACTCATTTTCAATCCATATTTCTGTACCTTTTTTTGTAATAGTTTTCTTTGAGTTATCAGCAGGTCAAAACAACCTCATTAAAGATGCAAATCAGGATGATAGCTCATCAATAGGTAACAGGCTCACAAGGAAAGGAAGGTAGAAAATGGTTTACATTCCTCCCAGGATAGTTTGCAACTATTTTACATCTTTTCTACTCCCCAAACCTAGGAGAACTTTAGAGAAATAAGATTTGATGGGTTTCTAAAATATTCTACCCAGGGCCGGATTTAGATGAAAAGAGGCCTTGGGCTATTCCACTTATGAGGCCCTTTCACCTCCCATTTTTAAGTTTGTAAATTACATGAGGGACAATAAAATACATCATTACTGTGATATATATCAATATATATCAATATATATAGCTGGCCTCCCGACGGAGGGCGGCTCTGCACTACGGCAAAGGCAGCGAGGCCAGCCGCCTCCCCTGCTGCACTCAGCTGCCCGGTTCGGCCTCCTCGCCTTCACCTGCCTGGCCGCTGGTGGGCTCAGTGGTTAAATGCAGCACTGCAGGCTGACTGCTAGATCAGCAGTTCAGCAGTTCAAATCTCACCGGCTCAGGGTTGACTCAGCCTTCCATCCTTCCGAGGTGGGTAAAATGAGGACCCAGATTGTTGTTGGGGGCAATATGCTGACTCTGTAAACCGCTTAGAGAGGGCTGAAAGCCCTATGAAGCGGTATATAAGTCTACTGTTATTATTATTGCTATTATTGCTCCGCGTCGACGGGGCGGCTACTGGGAGCAGCCGCACCTCTTGCCCGACCGCCGGTGCCGGGAACTGGGCGGGGTCCCCAACTGCCACGGCGCTGGAACGATCTTAACCAATACATTTTTTATGTTTGTTTATTAGTCATATGCGTAGAATTTCTCCTTATTTTCGGTTCAGTGTTTTAGTGTTCACTGTTTTTAGAATAGTGTAATTTTAATTTTGCTAACAATTTGAATGTAGGCCCCTCTTGATCTTGAGGCCCTAGGCTGAAGCCTAGTTAGCCTATAGAAAAATCCGGCCCTGGTTCTACCTAGTGAATGTACTGTACCTGTCCTTGTAGACTAGGAAAAAAAAGAAAACGCTGGCCATATTTTACTCCGCTGTACCTTTGAAAAAGATTATTGCACAAAAGTATATCGCATCTTTTCTGTTGCAATTTCCAGGTTAGTCCAAGCAATTTTCCGATTCTCTATTGCTATCAGACCAAAATGACTCCATCACATATAATGCTGCAAAATTGTGTGTGATAGCATGTAGAGTCTGGCATGAGATTAGAGTCATTAGAGTCAAAATGATCGGAGCAGCATAAAAGCATTCATGCTAAATAAATACATAGAAACAAGATAACATATACGTAGGACACTTTTGTGAATGGCCATTTGACTATTAGCCGATTCCAATTTAACTTTTATCTTGTCAGTCTTGGAGTGGTTTGAGAGTGTCAGTGAAAATTGATGTGCTCATGCCTGGTCGTATTGTGGTATTCTCTAACATCTGATTTTTTTGTTTTATATGATTGTTTATTAGGCTTTATACGTGTGCATTTTATTAAAGGTTTTCTACATGAATAAAAATAACATGTACATTTAGGCTGTACAGCCTAAATGTTGGAGGTGTGGTTCTCTCGATGCTACATATTTTCATATATGGTGGACCTGCCAAAAGGTTAAGGCATTTTGGATAAAAATTTGGTGGATTATGCAAAATATCTTTAAAAGAAGGATAAAGTTTACTCCTCAGTTATTCTTACTAGGTATATGTACTGACTTTACAGTGGTAGAGACTAACTTGACTCTGCACCTAATAACGGCAGCAAGACTGTTGGTGGCGCAATACTGGAAGAAGGAAGACTTCCCTACAACTCAAGAATGGACATTGAAAGTTACAAACTTAGCCGAGATGACTAAAATATCGGCATATCTTAAAGATCATTCAAATGAGAGATATAAACGAGACTGGAAAAAATGGATTGACTATATACAAAATAAATACGGGACCAAGAAATTCCAGTTAGCCTATGCTTAAGATCAGGAATGATTTAAATTGTTTAAAGTTAGCTCAGAAAAGAAGAAGCTAAGATCAATGTAGAGATGTCATTAACTTCTTTATTTCTTTTTTCTCAATAGATTTTAGACTGTGTTTGTTAAAAATTCATACCGTGTACGGGTTCTGGGAAGTCGGGGGGGGAAGGAGGAGGGGGGTTGGGGTGGAGGGTGGAGGGAGGGAGGGGTATACATTAGGCTAGACAAGAATTTGGTGGTAAACTAGAACTATTTTGACACACACAAAAATTGTACTCCAATGTCTTACTGATTGAGGAATGATGAAATGTTTGTTTTAAAAGAAAATAAAACTTTTGAACCGAGAAAAAACAACAACATGAAAAATAGAAAATTAAGAGAAAAGATATAATATAATAGAATTCTTCATTGGCCAAGTATGATTGGACACACAAGGAATTTGTCTTTGGTGCATATGATTTTATGTGTACATAAAAAACAAGATACATTCATCAAGAATCATAAGGTACAGCACTTAATGATAGTCATGGGGTACAAATACGCAATCAGGAAACAATATCAATATAAATGTAAGGATCAAGCAACAAAGTTATAGTCACGCAGTTATAAGTGGAAGGAGATGGGTGATAGGTACGATGAGAAGAATAATAGTAATAGCCCTTCATGGTATTGGACCTGGGTACTTGAGAGACCGCCTGCTGCCAATTACCTCCCAAAGACCCATTAGATCACACAGGGTTGGCCTCCTCCGGGTTCCGTCTACCAGCCAATGCCATCTGGCTACTACCCGGGGGAGGGCCTTCTCTGTGGCAGCTCCGGCCCTCTGGAACGAACTCCCCGCAGGGATTCGGACCCTCACCTCTCTCCAGGCCTTCCGAAAAGCCGTCAAAACCTGGCTTTGCCGGCAGGCCTGGGGGTGATGAGTTCCCCTCCCCGCTCGACTTGTGTGGTTGTGCGATTCTTGGCTATTTTAACTACTTGTATTGTGTTCTATGTTTCCCCTTTTCCCCTTTTGAGTTGTTCGCCACCCTGAGTCCTCCCGGAGAAGGGCGGCATACAAATAAAATAAATCTAAAATCTAATCTAATCTAAATCTAGTAATGCAGCCTTAGTAAACAGTTTGACAGTGATGAGGGAATTATTTATTTAGCAGAATGATGGAGTTCGGGGCAAAAAACTGTTTTTGTGTCTAGCTGTCTTGGTATGCAGTGCTCTATAGCATCGTTTTGAGGGTAGGAGTTGAAACAGTTTTTGTCCAGGATGCGAGGGGTCTGTAAATATTTTCACAGCCTTCTTTTTGACTTGCGCAGTATACAGTTTTGTGGATCGGCGGAAGAACGAGACAGGAGCCAGGACTGACAGAACAAGACGATTTATTCTCGGTAACTATTTACAGGTGATTCAGCACCTTCCCTGCTTGACAGCTATTTATATGGAGCTGTCAAGCAGGGATGGCCAATGAGCGTGCCCCTAGCGGCCCGTGCTCAGCCAAGCCACGCCTTAGCCAATCAGGGCGCGGCTTGGCTTGTTGCTAGCTGCTAGGTCATAAGTCGAGGAGTTTCCGAGTCCTCAACATACAGGTCCTCAATGGAAGACAGGTTGGTAGAGATTGTTTTTTCTGATTATCCTCGGAAGTCTGTTTCTGTCTTGTTGGGTTGCAGAACCAAACCAGATAAGAAAAAGAGGAGTGAAGAAAACAAAAAAATAAACCTATATTAGAGAAAAAAGAAATGGCTTGCTATTTTTAGAGCAGCTATTTCCCTTCATCCTCACTTTCAAATTTCATGTTTCCCTCTTCCCATATTCAACCCCTTTTAATTAGCAAAAAAAACAAAAATCACTCACATCGTTTTAACCATTTTCAGCAAAAAGTTTATCAAGGGTTTTTAATCTTTTATAAAACCGTGAACTACAGGTAGTCCTTGACATATGATCAGTTGCTTGGCAACCATTTGCAGTTAAAATGAACCTCCCCAAAATATGTAAAATCTGGATTCAAAGTTCTGAAGCTGTCATTTACTTCATGGCAGGGGTGGGTTTCTCGCCCCGTTCCAACCGGTTCGGTTGGAATGGGGCCGGCGGCATCCTCGTGCATGCGCGCAGTGCACGCATGCGTACTAGCACCTGTGCGATGCTCCAGCTGCTCCTGGAGGATCGCGCAGGCGCTGTATGCGTTCTGCGCATGCGTGGAAGCGCAGAACTCGTCAAAACCAGGTAAGAAATGCGGGCGGGCGGGTGGATCCTTCGGCATTCCCAGAAGTTACTTACTTCCGGGTTCGCCGACCAATCGGTTAGCGGGGACCGCCGCGAACCGCCTGAAACCCACCCCTGCTTCATGGTCATGCAATTGAATTTTGGGTGTTTAATAACCAGTCCACATTTATAACCATTTGCAGTGTCTCCTAGTCATGTGACTGCGATTTATGATGTTTGCAGAGAATTGAGTTCACTTAATGACCACAGCATTTGCTTAATGACCACTGCATTTGGTTAATGACCATTGCAAAAAAATGTCATAAAATGAGGTCATTTGTGCAGGTGCCTCTACTTACAACCATTATGACATAGGAGAGAAATTTGTGCTCCATTACAGTTGTAAGTCAAGGACCATTTGCATTTTACCCTTGATCAAATAGATCTATTTTGTATTTTTTTTCTTGCAACCAATCTTCTAATAGATGATTGTTTGGACAGAATTAAGTTGAAGTATTGCTGTATAACTTAATGTCATGTCATCTTCTTGATAGAATGCATAGGTGTATTTCTTGAAACATTTCCAACAGGTGAAAGCAATAGCCAAAAGATAGCTTGTCTTTATTTCCTCCTCTTTTCCCTTTTCTCTATGTTCCTAACGCATTAGTCCCATTTGCCACATACTGAATAGAATAGAATAACAGAGTTGGAAAGGACCTTGGAGGTCTTCTATCCTGACCCCCTGCTTAGGCAGGAAACCCTACACCACTTCAGACAAATGGTTATCCAACATCTTCTTAAAAACTTCCAGTGTTGGAGCATTCACAATTTCTGGAGGCAAGTTGTTCCATTGATTAATTGTGCTCACTGTCAGGAAATTTCTCCTTAGTCCTAAGTTTCTTCTTTCCTTGATTAGTTTCCACCCATTGCTTCTTGTCCTACCCTCAGGTGCTTTGGAGAATAGCTTGAGTCCCTCTTCTTTGTGGCAGCCCCTGAGATATTGGAACACTGCTATCATAGTACCCCTAGTCATTCTTTCTATTAAACTAGACATACCCAGTTCCTGCAACCGTTCTTCATATGCTTTAGCCTCCAGTCCTCTAATCATCTTTGTTACTCTTCTCTGCACTCTTTCTAGAGTCTCAACATCTTTTTTACATTGTGACAACCAAAAATGGATGCAGTATTCCAAGTGTGACTTTACCAAGGCATTACAAAGTGGTATTAACACTTCACGTGATCTTGATTGTATCCCTCTGTTTATGCAGCCTAGAACTGTGTTGGCTTTTTTGGCTGCTGCATTGCTGGCTCATATTTAAATGGTTGTCCATTAGGACTCCAAGATCCCTCTCACAGTTACTACTATTGAGCAAGATACCACATATACTCTACCTGTGCATTTGTTTTTCTGCAATCTATATTGCAATCTATACTCTTTAACAAGCGCATTTGACTTTTTTGTTTAGAAACATCTCCCAATTATTTCACTCGTAAGAACGAAATAGTCCTTTTTCCCATGAAGTCATGTGCTACTTATTTATTTAATGTGTTTAATTAGTTTGAAAATGCTTTAAAATCAGCAAAATCTGGATTCAGCCAAACTCTTTGTCCATTTAAAATTTTCATAGTCCAAACTCTTAGCAAGTTTAATTTTCTTTTCCCTAGATTATTTTTAATTTTCCTTGTGCTTATTTAGGATTTAGGATTTAGGATTTTACTTAATTTATATGCCGCCCTTTTCCCTGAGGGGACTCAGGGCGGCTCACAATCCAGGGGGAGGGAAGAACAAAACAAAATACACACATGAAGACATTACATCATTAAAAAGCGCAACAGTCATACTATTCGGGTGGGGTTAAAGTCTTTAGCCCCAGGCCTGTCGGGACAGCCAGGTTTTAAGGGCTATGCGGAAGGTCTGGAGGGTGGTGAGGGTACGAATCTCCACGGGGAGTTCATTCCATAGGGTCAGAGCAGCCACCGAGAAGGCTCTCCTCCGGGTAGTTGCCAGTCGACATTGACCGCCAGATGGGATTCGAAATGGGATTCCATTTCCAGTCATGCCCCTATAGATTGTAGGAATACTTACCGAGCAGTCGAATTGCTTTGCTGCTCTGAAGATCTCTGTAACTTTTACATACTGATGATGCAAATACAGAGTTTAGGTGTCCATTACTGTTCCCTGAAGCTATGAGCACCATGTCTCTTCCTTGCCTTTGGCACTTTTACTTTCAAGTTATCTGCACTGTTTCCTTGCAGGTTGGTGCCTTCCAAAGCACATATGCGCAATCTCTTCCATTTCTCCTTATTCAGAGAAGCCCTGCCAGTCTGCACTCATTGTTTGGTTATGGTTCTTCATTCAGTATTGCTCCAGCTCCTCACAGATGAATTAGTCAGCCATTTTCTCCACTTGGAAGCCTCACTTGCTATGGTTAAGAATTTTATTTCTCTGGCCTTTGGCTGTAATAATAAAAGTTAATTTGATTTTAAAATAAGTTATAGACATAACTTTCAGAGGACGGGGGAATGAAGCTCACCACATCTGTTAGGATTCAACTTGAGCTATTCCAATTTTTGAGGGCTTGGATATCGCTAGTAAATGTGTCTCAAATTCCCTGTTACAATTGGAAAAAGCTAGTCTTCCTTTTTTCAAAAAATGCCCAAGGCAATTTAAACAATTTGCATTCTCTCTTTTCTTCCCTTTGTAATATATATAATAATTCCTCTTCCTCCTCCTCCCAAACTTCCTTTTTTTTAAAAAAACTTTGGTTAAAGCTTTGTTCTTCTTTTCACTATTGTTTTCTTCTCTTCCCAATATTGCAGCCATATTTAAGACAGTTCCTTCTTACACTGTTGCATAAATATTTAAATTTCCCCACTCCTAGGCTTGTAGTTCTCAGCTTAATTTTCCAACTGAAGAAGCAGAGAAGGATTGTCATTTCCTAGGAATGCAAAACATCTCTACTCTGCAACGAATAAAGCACTTGCTTTATTTTTTCACAGCGCTTTTTAGGGGACATATTTTAAATGACTTTTAGGCAACTGCCTCCAGAGGCAAAAGACAGGAGGATATTACTAGAAACAGAAGAGCTGGAATCAGAAGAGAAGAGACCCCCCCCTTCCACCATCTCTAAAACATAGATATATATTATTCATTGGAGCCAGATTGGGACAAAAGGTCTCAGTGAAGTTACAGAAATGCTCAGACAAGATGTAAATTATATACAGTACTTCTGGAACATCAATTTTGAAATTATGAACAGTGTTTATACAGAAGGGATAATTACCTTTTTAAAAATTGCAACAGGGAGAGCTTTGGAGATTGCCCGGAGAAAACTTTTAGGTTGCTGTCAGTGTGAGGAGCCTCATTTTTCACACTCATACAATTCAACTGGGGCCAAAATATATATTAAAAATGGCTAAGAGTGGATCTTTAAAACCAAGATCTTCCAAGGTAGAAGAGATTCCATGGTCCAAATGAAGCCTCTTCCTCTAGAAATTCCAGTATCCCTTCTGAAAGGTTAATTATTCCATGATTCCATTGTTCCACTAGAAGTTCTGAGTATGGTCATCTCAGTCCAATTCTTCACAATCCTGTCACTGAACAAAGTAAAGTGTAACCACTGGAACTGGAAGAAGATTGTGAAAGGTGCAGAAGAATGGATGAAGTTTCTTTGATGAGAAATTAAATGTTTTCAAAGAAAAAAACCAAGAAAGTCCAGTTGCCCTTTGGGGAAACCATGATCTAAATCAGGGCTGTCAAACTTTTGGTCCATGGGCCAGATGCATCACACGCTGGTCACACTCATGCCTGGTTTAGCGAAAAATGTCCTGATACATCACATGATGCCACTGTGATGATGTGACTTTGGCACTCATGATCTAGATGATTGAGAATCTTCATAGACATTGTGAAAGATGGCTAGATGAAAGAACTACATAGATGATGCATCCTACAGCCCATTCATGTTTCCTGTCGGCTTCAAGTGTGATGGAAGATATTATTATTGGTGTAAAAGAAAGCTGCCTTCCGTGTTTGGCATCAGGTAGTTCTTCAGTGTACATGACACTTTGTTATTGCCTGCAAAAAAACCAAGTTGAATATCAGAAATCAAAATGTCATCCCCCCACCGGAGTCTGAATCCAGGGGGAAGAGGAACAGCTGACGGAGAGCAGGAGAGTGGCTCCATTAGCTGCGGAGGAAACTGGGAAAGGTCAGGCTGGGCATAGCAGGGGAGAGGAGATTCAGATGAAGTCCAAGGCCCACCCCCTCCTCATCCTAGGGCATGCAGGAACGAATGGGGAAGAGAGCAACATGGGTTGCATGGCTTACAAGGGAGGAAAGCCGCCCCCCGCCGCCGATTCCCTTCACAAGGCACACCTGGGGATGGAGTTTAAAGGAGAGGCAAATGGGAATGGCGGTTGTCAGGAACAAACGTTTAGTTCATCTGGTGTTAACTGCTTATCTGAGTTCCTGCCATCCTTCAACTGGTTTGATTTAGTGCCATGCTACTTCACTTCTGGAACTCCTTATCTTGCTTGCCCTGCCGGATTTTCAGCCAAAAGCTGTTATGGGTTTGTGGAAGAGATTTTCTCCAGGCCAGTGAGTTGAAAGGGACATTGGGGGCACAGTTGGTGTTAATAAAGGGACTCATACCAATTCTCTGGCTGTGTTGCATTTGTGCCACACCCCGGGTCATCACAAAAACTCTTGGTTGGGTCTCTATGTATTATTATTTAGATATAACTGAATGTGAAGCTGAGTTTCAAAAAGGAAAGAATCTACAATTGAGCCTGATGTTGGGCAGACATAAGAGAGGGACGGGGATGGGGAATGCATTTAAGCTTTTAAAGAAAACAGAGAGATCCTGGTTTCCCAACTCATTGTAGCTTATTCTGTCAGCTGTTACGTATGTTACTTTTAAAAGTTTAGCACTTTTCTGAACAAGTTCTAAGTTTGTGTTTAAAGTTAGCCTGACAAATACGCTGTGTTTATATAATGCAAGACAAATATGCAACGTACTAGATTTGTGGTTTAGCCCAAATATAAAGGGCTAAAGATGGGAATTTTTAGGTAAAACCCAAAGAGAGGGTTATTCTGTTTGAAATGCAGCTCCAGTATATCCTTCTGGTAGTCCAGACAATGTCCCCAAATATGTCATAAGAGTGCTGAAAATGTAGAGACACAGGGATCCTATTGTCATATGTGATGGACCAAGGTGGCGCAGTGGTTAAATGCAGCACTGCAGGCTACTCCAGCTGACTGCAGTTCAGTAGTCCGGCTGTTCAAATCCCACCAGGCTCAAGGTTGACTCAGCCTTCCATCCTTCCGAAGTGGGTAAAATGAGGACCCGGATTGTTGTTGGGGGCAATATGCTGACTCTGTAAACTGCTTAGAGAGGGCTGAAAGCCCTATGAAGCGGTATATAAGTCTAACTATTGCTATTGCTATTGCTGTCCATCGGCAAAAAGATGTTGGGCAAAAATAAAAGGGTGGATAGAAGAGATGCTAACACAACAACTAGGTCTAAAACCAGAATTATTCTTATTAGATTATTTTTCAGACTATAAGATGCACCAGTGTATAAGACACAGCAAGATTTCAAAGAGGTAAGTAAGAAAAGAAAGTTTTTGTCCTGCCCGGCCCCCAGGAGCACTCTGCAGACTTCAGAAGGGCTGGAGGAAGGCAAAAATGCCACCATTTTTTTTTGAAAAACGAGCAAAAAAGGTCTCTTTTTTTGCAAAAAAAGAGGACATTTTTGCCTGCCTCCAAGCCCTGCTGAAGCCCACAGAGTGTTTCTGGGGACTGGGGGCTGGGGGAAGGCAAAAACGCCTCATGTTTTTGCAAAAATGGACTGTTTTTTGCAAAAACCTGGAGGGTGGGGCTTCAGGAGGTCAAAAATGGCTGTATTAAGTGTATATGATGCACTAACATTTCACGCTCTTTTAGGGGGGAAAGGTGTGTCTTATACTCCAAAAAATACCATAGGTATATGTTCTGACCCCCCTCCTTGCTTGTTCACAAACAACAGCCAGACAGAACTTCAAAGGAAATATCTTTATCAGTCCCGGCTCAAGCTGGCTGCGAGCCCAAAATAAACATAGATAAAGTCTCTGGCAAAAAGTTACACAGCAAATACAAAAACAAAACTCTTACAGCAAACCAGGTTTACAGAAAGCAAATCACTTATCCAAGTGCCTCTTTGAATCATGAACACGAACTCAAACAGGAACGGAACTGAACTCACGAACAAACAAACAACGTTGGCTTCTGCAACTAAGGCGTGGCACCATCAGTCTTTTATCCACGAGCCTTAACGAGCCCCAGCTGCTTGTTATCTTCTCCCGGGAGCATCCTGAAACCACTCACTGATAGCAGCTCCAAAGGCTCCTACTGAGCCACAACAGGTTTACTACCAGGGAAATACAATAAAAGAATCATATACTTACACTTAATGTTACATTTAATAACAGCAGCTAGGATTACATATGCACAAAATTGGAAAAAAAAATGGAAGTATACCTACAGATGAAATGGTAATAAAGAAAATATTAGAATGTGCCGAACTGGACAGGTTAACAATGGAACTTAAAGATAAAGAGGAAACAAGAGTATTACTCGACATGGGACTTACTGTATAAATGGCTAGATAACAGGTGCAGAGATTAGAAATTTAATAATGAAAGAAGATCAACAAACTAGGAATAAATACAGAATGTGTGTGTGTGTGTGTGTATGTGTGTGTGTGTATGTGTATGTATATATATGTATATGTATATGTATATGTATATGTATATGTATATGTATATGTATATGTATATGTATATGTATATGTATATGTATATGTAAAGGTATAGGTATAAGGTATAGGTATAGGTATAGGTATATGTATATGTATATGTATATGTATATGTATATGTATATGTATATGTATATGTATATTTATATGTATATCAGAGGTGGGTTCCTACCAGTTTGCACCAGTTCAGTAGAACCGGTTCATCAAATCTACCGAACAGGTTAGAAGAGGTTCCACCAGAAAGCAGGCCACACCTACAGAAGAGGTTCCAAAATTTTTTGAAACCCACCACTGACACACACACACACACACACACACACACACACACACACACACAGGGGGCAGACAGACAGACAGACTCACACAGACAAAGAGAAAGAAAAAGAAAGGAAGAAAGAAAGAAAGAAAGAAAAAAAGAAAAAAAGAAAGAAAAAGTGAGAGAGAGATGAAAGAAAAAAAGGAAAAAGGGACAGAGAGACAAAAGGAAGGAGAGAGAGAGCGGGGACACATGGCCAGCAAGCCACTCCCACCAGGTCACATGGCCGGCAAGCCACTCCCACAAAGGAGGCCACACCCACAAAGTAGTTTCGAAAAATTTTTGAAACCCACCACTGATGTATATGTATATGTATATGACTATGGATTAAAATGTATAGAATGTGAAACATACAGAGCGTTATTATACAACTATACAACATCATATATTTAAAAGAGATTATGCTGTATGACCATCAGAATAATGGATATGATCAGGGTGTATAATATTAGGTATCAGTGGTGGGTTCCTACTGGTTTGGACCGGTTCGGCTGAACTGGTAAATAGTTTGGTGGCTTGGGTTGTTGGAACCATTGACACCATCTTTACTGTAAGTTTACATTAAACAGAGTCTTACAAGAGTAAACCGTATTTCTCCCTCTTCTCTTCTCCCTCTTCCCTCTTCTCCCTCCAGACCTTCCGCACAGCCCTCAAGACCTGGCTATCCCGTCAGGCCTGGGGATAAAGAGTGAAATCTGTCCCCACCCGAATGATGAATGTTGTGTTTTACTTTTACTTGCACTGTTTTCATGTTTATCGTTTTATTGTCTTGTATCCCCCTCCCTATAAATTGTAAGCTGCCCTGAGTCCCCTCAGGGAAAAGGGCGGCCTATAAATAATAAACAAATCTACAAATCTACAAATCTTTATAGTCAACATAAAAATAGGGAAGGTCTCTTCTGAAATGCTTCCTATGCTTTTCACTCACCTGCAGACGGAACTGCCTCTCATCAGGCTGCTGCCTAAGCTGCAGGTCTTGCTCTTGTCTCCCAAGGTCATTTTTGCATACCATCCTAATATGATGAGCTCTGGTGGTGCAGTGGTTAGAGTGCAGTATTACAGGCTACTTCTGCTGACTGCCGGCTGCCTGCAATTTGGCAATTTGAATCTCACCAGGCTCAAAGTTGACCGCCATCCATCCTTCCAAGGTCAGTAAAATGAAGACCCAGATTGTTGGGGACGATATGCTAACTCTGTAAACCACTTAGAGAGGGCTGTAAAGCACTACAAAGTGGTATATAAGTCTAAGTGTTATTGCTATGCTATGATCATATTGCTGTGATTATTCAGCTATCTCAGAATGGTTTCCAGATTCACTGGCAACAGTCCTGATGAAAATAATATTCTGAGAGCCTCTCTGATCCTGTTTATGGAAAAAGTTAACAGAAAAAGGTTTATGGAACAGCTATGGTATGCAAAATTATGTGTGGAAGATATGGCAGAACTTGGGGCTTGAGTGAAAAAGGGGATCAGCCTGGAATCCCTACATAGCCACAAAAGAACCAAATCCAACCTGCCTCCCTTGAGAGATGTTGACACTCATCTAATTCTAAACCAGGGGTCCTCAAACTTTTTAAACAGGGGGCCAATTCACAGTCCCTCAGACTGTGAGCCAAGGTGGCGCAGTGGTTAAAATGCAGCACTGCAGGCTACTGCTAGATCAGCAGGTCAGCGGTTCAAATCTCACTGGCTCAGGGTTGACTCAGCCTTCCATCCTTCCGAGGTGGGTAAAATGAGGACCCAGATTGTTGGGGGCAATATGCTGACTCTCTGTAAACCGCTTAGAGAGGCCTGAAAGGCCTATGAAGCGGTATATAAGTCTACTGCTATTGCTATTACTGCTATTGTTGGCGGTGTCTGGACCAGCTGGGTGGGTGTGGCTAGGTGGTCATGTGATTGGGTAGGCATGGCTAGGTCATGTGACTGGGTGGACATAGCCAATTTAGCAGTCCAAACAATGCACACAAACTTTAATTTGTTTTGCTCCTGGGGGTAGAAAGCAAGTTAGTGAAGGGATGTGGCTGCCCTGATTGTGTATGAGAGATTTCTCTCTCTCCCTCTCTCTCTCTCTCTATCTCTCTCTCTCTCTCTCTCTCTCTTCTCCTTCCCTCTCTCTCTCTCATTCTCCTTCCCTCTCACTCTCTCTCTGGAGGCCGGGGAGGAAAAAATGGGCATGTTTTGGTCACCCTGGCCTCCAGAAGGCAGGTGGAGTCTGGCAGGTAGGCAGGGCAACATGGTTGGGGAAAATTTGTGATCCCCATGGGCCGGATTAATGGCTTTGGTAGACCATATCCGGCCCCCGGGCTGTAGTTTGAGGATCCCTGCTCTAAACAGTGCTAACCACTAGTTGAGAATATTTTTATGCATAGGCTTTTAGCAATAAATCAGTTTAACTGAACTTTCTCATGTGGGCCTGGTCTTTGGCACCTGATAGTCTGCTTATGTAAAGAATTTTTCTTCTGGTTTTGAATCAGAGTTAATTCTACAAGTCAACAAGAAAACAAGAAAAGAAATCATACCATTAGCCCTGCACACAAAGCAAGAGAAATTAGATTGCACAATCATAGAAATCAGGGGTGGGTTCCTGCCAGTTCTAACCTCTTCTATAGAAGAGGTTCCACAAATCTACAGTGCCCTATAGAACCGGTTCCTGCTTCCTCCCCCTGCCCATCCACACATCATCAAGATGAAGAGCGAGAGGAGGAATTCTGGGAGTTGAAGTCCACAAGTCTTAAAGCTGTCAAGTTTGAACACCCCTGGGTTTTTTTTTCTAAAGGGCTAGGGGTGCAAGGGCCTTGTAACTTGACAGCTTTAAGACTCAATGCCAGAGTTCCTAAGCCAACATTTTGGTTGCTAAGCGAGAGCGTTGTTAAGTGAATTTCACCACATTTTACAAGTTGGCCACCCCCACCCAGTCACATGGCTGGCAAGCCACTCCCACAAAGCAGGCCACACCTACAGAAGAGGTTCTAAAATTTTTTGAAACTCACCACTGATGGAAATATAATATTACAAAAAGGTGTATTGTTCAAAGACTAGGGAATATGCTCCCTAACCAACTCTGATGACATGATACACCTATCATGGCATTTACATGATGATGTCATAATGGATGAGTCCTCGTTTGCTCCCTTTGTCTCCCTTCCAGACATCCCTGGTTTCACATCTGAGCATTGTACTGGGTACAATGATCTGGGTACTTGAGAGACCGCCTGCTGCCAATTACCTCCCACAGACCCATTAGATCTCCCAGGGTTGGCCTCCTCCGGGTGCCATCTACCAGCCAATGCCACCTGGCTATTACCCGGGGGAGGGCCTTCTCTGTGGCAGCTCCGGCCCTCTGGAATGAACTCCCCGCAGGGATTCGGACCCTCACCTCTCTCCAGGCCTTCCGAAAAGCCATTAAAACCTGGCTTTGCCGGCAGGCCTGGGGGTGATGAGTTCCCTCCCCCCTCAACATGTATGGTTGTGCAACTGTTCTTTACTTTTACTATTTGTATTTTGGTTTTTTATGTTCCCCTTTTCCCCCCTTGAATTGTTCGCCACCCTGAGTCCTCCCAGAGAAGGGCGGCATACAAATAATAAAATTCGATTCGATTCGATTCGATTGTCCCTGAGAAGACGCCATCCCAAGTTCCAGGGAAGAAATGACATGCATAATGCATCAAATGGTTTGCACAAAGTCAGACCCCCCTGGATGATCTGTTTATGCCACTCTCCAAAATCTTCTAAAACTCTTGGAAAGAAGCTGGGCTATTGCCTCCTTTAGGCAGTCAATCTTTGTAGTGGAGTTCTGGCTGATAGGCAGCTAAGCCTGAAGATGGCATTTTTAATGATAGGGGCAATTCAATGTTCTCAATGGACTGTCAGCATTGTCCATCATCCCATGCCTAATGTGTCTGCAGTCATATGATTATCTGCAAGTCAGGAAGAATCGCAGCTCCCTCAATACTTTTAAACATAGGGCTGTGCAGAGAAATGTAGAAGGAGTTTCCACGTTTATGTTTCACTATCTCAGGGATAGTTTTAGGCTCAAACTGTTCTCTCCTCCTTTATAGTTTCGTGTTTTTGGCAGCTTCCCACAGTTAAATTGCCTATTTTAGGTGCAATGCTTTGTCTTGGGAAATAGGTAATTGAATGGGAAGCATTCCAGGCAGCTAAGAAATGGCATCTGCCAGAGGAACCTGATTCAGATATCAGAAAAACCTTTATAGGATTGGTCAAGTTGTCAGCTTTCTAGTTTGGTTTACAATAGATTTTTGACCGTCCTCTGTTACAATTATTAGTTTGGCTGTTTGACTCCTATTTTTTCTACTGATGAGAAAAATCCCCTCTTCCTTCTCTCCTCTCTCTTCCCCCCCCCTCTTCCTCTCCCCAGGTTCTTTTCTTCATATCTATCCCTACTTGTGATGATGATCATGTGGAATGGAAAACGTTGCAGAAGTCACTCGTACAAAAGGATCTGTGTCAAAGATAACATTATCAGTGGTGGGATTCTTCTTTTTTTTACTACCGGTTCTGTGGGCGTGACTTAGCAATAGCAACAGCAATGGCAGTTAGACTTATATACCGCTTCATAGAGCTTTCAGCCCTCTCTAAGCGGTTTACAGAGTCAGCATATTGCCCCCAATAATACGTGTCCTCATTTTACCCACCTCGGAAGGATGGAAGGCTGAGTCAACCCTGAGCCGGTGAGATTTGAACAGCCGAACTGCAGAACTGCAGTCAGCTGAAGTAGCCTGCAGTGCTGCATTTAACCACTGCACCACCTTGGTGGGTGGGGCAGAGGAAGGACACTCCAAAATCCCTATCCCCTCCACCTGCTTTCCAGCTGCATTCTCCTGTTCAAGGCAACAAAACAAGACCCAGCCAATCAGCTAGGACTCAAGAGGCAGTGTCAGGTGCGACTTCATTTAATAATCAGGAAAGAAACCACTCAACTCCATTTGTTTGAAATTAAGTGTACTTTTACTAATTACAAATGAATAGTAGCGAAGCTAAGCTGAATCTGGTTAATTAGGCGTGAAAGCAAGAATATCATGTATAATTCAATCCCCTCCCCTTAGCACCCCAGTCCATAGTCCAATTATAATTCACCCTACTGTCAGGTGGGAGATATCCTCAAAAAACATCACCAGGATGGAATGCTGGATAGTTAACCTTGGTGGGAAACTCCCTTCCTCCACATGCGCAATGAGATGGTCAGGCCAGCGTCTAGAATCTTCCTCAAGCACATAACGATTCCCTTCCCAAATACTATGCCCCCTTCCCCGTTTCAATGGCAGCCGAAGCAGTAGCAAAGCAGAGGCTGATAGGCAGTGAATAGATGGGGAAGAGCCAGCAAGAGGTGGTATTTGCCAGTTCTCTGAACTACTCAAAATTTCCACTACCAGTTCACCAGGACCAGTCAGAGCCAGTTGAATATTATGGAAGCAACTTTAGCTAAATACTGAGAATGCATTAAAAGTACTAAAAGTGGCTGGAGAAAATGATACATAAACACATAGATTTAAAACCAGAACTTTTTTTTAATTGGGAATCATATTAGAAACATACAATAAAGACTTGAAATATTTGATTGAAAATGTCTTAACAGCTGCTAGAATTGTATTTGCAAAAAAATGGAAAAATGAGAAAATACCAACACAGAAGGAAAGTATTCGGAAAATAATGGAATGTGCTGAAATTAGTAAACTTACATTTGTAATTAGAGAACAGGAGGATGAGCAATTTTATAAGGTATGGGATTTGGTTAGACAAAAAAACAATGAAATTGTTTATTTATGTATTACCAGAAAGTTATAGTTTTTTGCGATGAAATAGAGTGCTTAATCATATGATATATAAAGGAAAATAATATATTTAATGCATAAGAGTGAACGCTATGCAGGGACGTGCAGTCACTAGAGGCAGGGGAGGCATGGCCTCACCAGTCATGAGGAAAAGGAAAGAATTTTAAAGAATTTTTTAAAAATAATTAAAGCCAAATGTAGTTGCTGCCAGATTCACAGTGACTTGGAACGGTGCTTTGGGTTAACCATAGGAGGAGGCCAGAGAACTAGGGGCCTCTTTTGCATAAGGAATTTTTCGCCTTTTAAGAGTTAAGCAAGGGTTAACAAGCAAAAAATTCCTTATGCAAATGAGGCACGTATTCTCTTGCCTCCTGTAGAGGGCATTTTTAGAGGCTTTTTAGAGTTCTCTGGGAGCAACTAGCTCAGTCTGACAGAGCTCTGGCCTTTCATGAGGGCAGGGCAGGGCAGGGCAGGGAGAAGCAGAGCTGAAATCGTCTCTGAAACAGCTGGAAAAGGTGCGTGTGTGGGGAGGGGGGAGGAATTCAAAAATTCAAAAGGGAGAAGAAAAAGAATGGGAAAACTTATTTTGCAAGGGGGAAAAATGCTGTCGCTTTAAATCGGAACTGAGCATGCCTGCCTGTGGAATTCTGGGAGTTGAAGTCCACAAGTCTAAAAAGTGCCTCACCAGGCCTAAAGCTGACCGCACGTCACTGACGCTATGTATAATTGTAAGTAGTGATCATGTTATACTGGAAAGATTTTTATATGTTAAATGGACTAATGATGATGTAATGAATAATTGATACATACATGAATTGAAATATTCAATAACTGCTTGGATTAACAATGAAAAACTATTTCTGGAGTTCAATATGCCACACTATAAATATTGTATACTCTATGGATGATTAATATTAATGGTAACCTGAACACGTAATGCTCAATGGTAGTGATGTATTTAGTTATGTTTGATGGATAACCAGTGCTCTTATCTCTAATTGTAAAAACTGATGCACAAAAGCTTGTAACCAAATGACGTGCTTGACGAAATTGAGGAAAGTTTTTTATATGTGTTGTTTTGTTTTAGTTTGTTTTAAAAATAAAAAAAATTATAAAAAAAGTACTAAAAGTTATTTCGACAGATAAATTACAACTTTCTCCCAAGTGCTCAAAGCCCCTTCAAAAGTCACAGCTGTGATTTCCATTGTGACAAAATGCACAGGTGCAGCGAAGGACTTTATACCTTTAACTGAGGAATGGTATACTCCCTCCTTTGATATGGTCAGCTTCTTCTTCTAAGCACACAGCTTTGGATGGGATGGGCATGGAACAGACACAAAATATTGGAATGTACCAGTTTGCTCGAACCAGTACGAACCAACTGAATACCACCTTTACTTGTGTGTGATGTAAAGCCTTCAGTGCAGAATGCTTTAAAACAAACAAGGCTTGCATTTCTATAAGTCACTGCTTTTTTCCAGTAACACTTTGCTATTGTTTGTTATTTTTCAATTCTCTCTGAAGTAGAATATAGTGCTATCTCTAAACAGCATGGTCTAAAGATAATTAGGCTAGGTTCTAAAAGAGAAAACGATCATTGCTCACCATAATACTTTACATTAGAATTTATTTCACTTACATGCAGTCAATTATGAATGGCTTAGTAAACAATGGGATTTTTAGGAAGATAATTCTAAAAAATTCTATTGGACTTGCTATTGGACTAGGTGTATATACATACATACATACATACATACATACATACATACATACATATCTACATACATACATATATACATGTGTGTATGTGTGTGTGTGTGTATGTATGTATGTAATATATATTTAAAGTCACAACCCCTGGTATGCCCAAATATGGGAGGAAGTTCACTGCTTCCATTCTCTGTCCATCGGCTCGTCATAAGAGACCATCCAGGCAGAAACCCAATATTTTTACTGTTGCCTTTGTACATATATATATGTAGGTCTTTGGTTATTCGGGTTTTCTCCCGCGTAAAATTGGACGTGGAAAATATTTGTAGTTCAGGTTGAAATGAAGGGTCCTTGGTACTCTCTGAGCTTGTTTGTGTTCTTATAAATGTTTCATTACCCTAACTAGGCAACATAATGAGTACTAGTAAGGAGTGCGGTTTGCTGTCAGTTTATATTCTGGTGACTTGCCTGTCTCTGTGTGTGGAAGTGGTCTTAGAGATTCGTTGGCTGTTTTAAATGCCCTGTATTTTCTGTTGTAGTTCTTGTGTTTCCCTTCCCCTCCTTTGGGTTTGTGCGCCGCCCTGAGTCCCGCTGGGAATAGGGCGGCATATAAATAAAATGAACCTCGAACCTCGAACCTTTGGTCGGGCTCTTTACTGATGATTCTTTGGCAGTTTCTCAATTGGGATATTATTTACTTGATAATTGGTCCGAAGTTAGCAATAGCAATAGCAGTTAGATTTATATACCGCTTCATAGGGCTTTCAGCCCTCTCTAAGCGGTTTACAGAGTCAGCATATCTCCCCCACAGTCTGGGTCCTCATTTCACCCACCTCGGAAGGATGGAAGGCTGAGTCAACCTTGAGCCGGTGATATTTAAACCGCTGAACTGGAGATAACAGTCAGTTGAAGTGGCCTGCAGTATTGCACCCTAACCACTGCGCCACCTCGGCTCTTTTTAAGTTAAACCTGCAGTTAATTTATGCTGATCTGGGAGCTGATTACTGTGAGAGAAACAGGTTTATTTGATGCATCGAGTTCAGCGTGTTCACACACCAAAATCTGAACTGCCTGGGCCCTGCCCAGGATGCTACTTTTATGCCGTGTTCCACACTGTGCATTCTCAAGGCGTTTCCATACACGAGAGAAGCATGACATTTCAAAAAGGGGAAGTTCATTTGGAATGTTACAGCGAAGTACATAGGAGAAATACAAAAAAGAGAAGTTCCTATAATGTCTTAAGCTGTCAGCAATTTTTATCTCTGTTCTATCTCTCACCCACGCCTGGCTTCCTGTGCCCCTCCTTTACAGGATCTTGCCACACTGTTCAGCCCTAGTTTTAATACTTATGAGGAAGTTGGAGAGAAAGTTCACTCCAGCTAAAAGTCAACTTTGGAACTCCAGAGCACTAGAATGAAAAGCCAAGCTAATATGAATTTATAAGGTCCATTCTACTAAGACCACCTAACCTGGCCAGCCACTGGTGGGTTTACCTGTGCACCCCCTCCTGCATCAACACAATACAGATGGATATGAGTGGAAGCTGAAAAATTAAAACACCAACTTCTGAAACAGGCTCCTATTAAGCAATACTGTACAATACTGTAAAGAACTCCTGCCTCTGGCTGGCTGGATTCAGCCGTCTTCAATATTTTTTATAAGAAAAAACACACTATTTTTATATTGCAATTAAAATGTCAAGTTCCAAACGATCTCTGGGAAAAGTGCTGACTCGTCCACTCTATTCTTTTTGCACGGCTGTTATGCAAAAGTGCTTCCCAAGGGAACTAAGGCCTGATCAATGTATTCTGTGCGCACTGGATCAAATCCTACCAATGTATTCTGAGCCCAAATTTGTGATCTGTAACTATCCTATTCATTAGAAGTTAAAGGTAGCCAAAGTTTTGCTTCATGTTGTCAGGGATGTGATCAGGCACGTGGGCAATAGGTTCTTGTTGGATCAGAGACAATGAGCAACCCAGCGAATAGAAAAGAGGAATTTTAAGCTACATTATTAGCTCAAGCAAGCAGATTTAAAAGCAAAACATGAAAAGCATACATGGGAATAACTAAAGCTCTTATGGGCCTTCAGGAGCTCCTTAATGACGGCAGCAGAGATGCACCAAGGGTGGCCTGTTTCCACAGAAGCAGTGGTGGGTTGCAGATGGTACGCCCTGGTATGGGTGTATTGCAGCCTGCCCGGAGCAATAGCAATAGCAGTTAGACTTATATACCGCTTCATAGGGCTTTCAGCGCTCTCTAAGCAGTTTACAGAGTCAGCATATCGCCCCCACAGTCTGGGTCCTCATTTCACCTACCTCGGAAGGATGGAAGTCAACCTTGAGTCAGTGAGATTAGAACCGCTGAACTGCAGATAACAGTCAGCTGTAGTGGCCTTCAGTACTGCACCCTAACCACTGCGCCACCTCGCCACCTCGGATACCATTCTGGTACGGTGCTCCAGAGGGCCCACCCGCCTGCCCGAAATCCTTACCGGTCTTTTAAATCTTTGGTGCTTGCGTTAAAAACTTTTTAAATGCATTTAAAAACTTTTTAAATGCATTTAAAAACTTTTTAAATGCATTTAAAAACTTTTTAAATGTATTTAAAAAGTACTCTGTAGCTCTATCAGTTTTACCCATACAATGAAATATTCAATAAAATTATTTCAAAAAAAGACTTCCTTTAAACTCTTACATTTTGAGCTGATACATTTTATTTTGTCCCCAAGTTATATGTGGATAATAATGATGTGTCTTCTCCCTGATAGGACATACATAATGGTAAATCTGGTGCCATGGTATATCATAGAAAATATGTGCTCCTTTTGATTTATGCACTTTTGGCAATATTATTTAAATCCTTGTTTTTAATAACAAAGATTATTATTGTAAGAAAGACAAGAGTATAGAATGTTGTTAAGTATATATTGCTAATTATGTTTTGATGGACACTTCTTCCTCATCTCATTTCATGAATACATATCCAATTCAGTTTAAAATTGTAGTAAATCAGAGCCCCTAATCTGCGGAATTTGAAATTATCTTATATTTTGATGCAAATGAAAAAAGAACCAGACAGATGGTCTAGAAATCAAAGAGTGTTTAAGGTAAGTTGTAGTGATGATTATGTAATTATACGATTATGATGAATTCTGAAGTTCATTTATATTTCAAGGAGGCTCGGTGTTTTAAATTTCTCTATACTATTTTAAGCAAATTCATCTGCTGTTGAATTCTTCTGATGAGACATCCCATAAAAAATTTCAGTTCATCAATTGTGATTTCCTGTTTATAAAAGTACCATGTTTCCTCGAAAATAAGACAGGGTCTTAGTTTCTTTTGACCCCCGAAATAAGTGCCTGGTCTTATTTTTGGGGAGGTCTTATTATTTTTGAGGTGCAGGAGGTCCCTTAACCTCGACCTGCGGTCCGCGTATCAGCTGATCCAGAGAGGGCCGGAACTTCTGTCTCTGTTTCTCTGTTTCTGGCACACTCTTGTCAGCCCTAGCATCCCTGGGCCTGCCACTCTTTTTGCGGGCGCCACTAAGAGAAGCGGCGTGGTAGCTAGGATTTACAGGAGTGGCCTCCATGAGGCCATTCCGCAGGGATGGCAGGTGCATGTGGGACAGTGGTGGGTTTCAAAAAATTTTCGAACCTACTCTGTGGGTGTGGCCTCCTTTGTGGGAGTGGCTTGCCTGCCATGTGTTCTCTCTCTCTCTCTCTCTCTCTCTCTCTCTCTCTCTCTCTCTCTCTCTCTCTCTCTCCTTCCTTTTGCCTCTCTGTCCCTTTTTCCTTTTTTTCTTTCAACTCTCTCTCACTTTTTCTTTCTTTTTTTCTTTCTTTCTTTCTTCCTTTCTTTCTCTTTCTCTTTCTGTGTGAGTCTGTGTGTGTGTGTGTGTGTGTGTCAGTAGTGGGTTTCAAATTTTTTTGGAACCTCTTCTGTAGGTGTGGCCTGCTTTCTGGGTCCACTGGTGGAACCTCTTCTAACTGGTTCGGTAAATTTGACGAACCGGTTCTACCAAATTGGTGCAAACTGGTAGGAACCCACGTCTGATGTGGGGCACATGGGACATGTTCTCCCCCTTCCCCCCAGGAAATGGCAGGGACCGGCTGCACATGTGTTTAAATATTTTAGAAGAAAGCTTATTTGAGAAGGGGGGGCTTATTTAATGCATGCACTCAAAAGCCCAATTGGCCTTATTATCCAGGGAGGTCTTATTTTTGGGGAAACAGGGTAAGAGAGGCAATTCCTATTGTGGCTAATGACTATGTTGAATCTTGGGTGAGAGGCTGCTTCTAGTCACTCTGCTTTTGTTAACTGTCAAACTGCTGCAAGCAGTTTCAAAATAGCCTGTCTTGAATGGATTTCTGCCCAGAGTGTTTGCTTTGCTTATGAATAGAGCTATCTAGATAGTTGCCTCCCTCTTTCAATAAGCTCTTTATCTCTTAAGTGGTGGCATCTTCTGTAGGCTATTAAGAAAGACTTTGGGGCTGCTTTCTGCTTCTAAAACATGTTTCTCCTTTAGGGAAATACAATATTCTGCCTTTTTAGTATTTCCCAAAATCTTTCATTCTTCTGGGGTGGGGTTGGGGGCTTCCCACAATATATAAGCTGATCAAATTTCCGGTTGAAAATATTCCAATACACAGGTGTAGCAACAACCAAATGATACTGTTCCCTTCCTAAATGTGGTGTACCATTAGCGGGCCTCCCAGATTATACAAGTTGGGCAGTCAGAACTGGTTGGAAGAGACAAGTCTGCAAATACTTCAGTGCCAAGTCATGTAGAACATCCTTAAGATCAGTGCTTTGAATTGTGCTCAGAAGTACGTGGGGGTGCCTGACGGTGAGATCTGCCTTTGAAATTAATAATAATCCATAAACAAACAAAGAGAGAGCCAAGAAGCTGGAGCAGAGAATCAACCAAAACGGAACATTGAATGGAAATACTCACCTACATGGTTAAATAAACTTAAATGAATAAATAAAAGTGGCAATTGGCATCTTGGGTGTAATCCAGTGGTGGGTTCCGGATCCTGTTGCAATCGGTATGGTGCAACAGGGCCGGATGTCCACCACATCCACACACACGCATGCGTACTTGCTGCCTGTGATGCTCCATGATGCTCCAGCTGCTTGGCGGAGCATTGCGCAGGTGCCATACACTCCGTGTGCGTAAGCCCCAATCGGTTGAAATATAGGTAAGGAGGGTGGGTGGGCGGGTGGGCCCTCTGGAGCACCATATCACAATGGTACCTGGTGCTCCCAATAGGCACCGGTCCACCTGTACCAGGGTGTACCAGTTGTATCCCACCACTGGTGTAATCCCAAACAACTGGAGCACCCCTGGAACTCTATTGGCATTGACAAAAGATTAAGATTAAGATTAAGAAGATTAAGATTAAGATTAAGATTAAGATTAAGATTAAGATTAAGATTAAGATTAAGATTAAGATTAAGATTAAGATTAAGATTAAGATTAAGATTAAGATTAAGATTAAGATTAAGATTAAGATTAAGATTAAGATTAAGATTAAGATTAAGATTAAGATTAAGATTAAGATTAAGATTAAGATTAAGATTAAGATTAAGATTAAGATTAAGATTAAGATTAAGATTAAGATTAAGATTTAGTTTATTTGTATGCCGCCCTTCTCCAGGAGGGACTCAGGGCGGCAAACAACTCAAAAGGGGAAAGGGGATACAAACACAATACACGTAATTAAAACACCACCAGTCAATTGCAAAAGGCAGCTTGACTTCAAACAGCTTACATCCTGTGACAATACTTTTAACAGCTTCAAGCAACAACATCTGCCTTTTCCAGATCCTTGCAAAAGACTTGATAGTCGGGTAAAAAGGCCAAAACCAATCTATACATTTGACTGGTTATGCAATGAATCATAATAATGAACAAAAATTGCCTTCAGGTTCCTATTTTCCCAGATTATTCTAGACTTTAATGGTAAGGTCCATAACTCTGAATCCATAGTTTAATTTTCTTAAGTACCCACTTTCTATGGCAGCCTTTAATCCAAACTTTTGGAGATGAAAAAATGGTTTAACTACTTCTCTCCTTAAACCATCCCTACCCCTCAATGGGGAAGAATATACCGAGGTGGCGCAGTGGTTAGAGTGCAGCACTGCAGGCTACTTCAGCTGACTGCAGTTCTGCAGTTCGGCTGTTCAAATCTCACCGGCTCAGGGTTGACTCAGCCTTCCATCCTTCCGAGGTGGGTAAAATGAGGAACCGGATTGTTGTTGGGGGCAATATGCTGACTCTGTAAACCTATGAAGCGGTATATAACTGCTATTGCTATTGCTATATACTGTGCCTTAAGGATATTTAAAGGCCACTTAAAAAGATGGAAAGATTTGATGCTACCCTCAATGGAGGAATGGCTAGTGAAATCTCAGATATTGCTGAAATGAATAAATTAACATTTGCACCTCCTTGATTTTTTAAAAAAGATGCTATCTACTTATAGTGATGCCTGGAAAGCTCTTATGATTTTTTTTTGTCTAAAAATGGAGAAAAAATGAACTTGTGATTTAAGGCTTTGATGATTAGACAGAATGGTTTATACAAACACAAATAATAAGATGTAACCTTAGAGAGATGTTACAATTTAATTGTATTTCTAATTGCTGTGAAGTACATCTTAGTGTTTTTCGTCTGAGTGTTTCTTTCTTTTCTAGTTTTATATAACTTTTTTTTCTTTTTTACTTGCACTTTTTTACTTTCTCTTCGGTTTGTTTTCTCTTTTTCCCCCCTTACTTTATATTAGTTTGTATTAGTTTCTAATCTTCTTTTTAAAAATTTAATAAAAAAAGTGTATGAATATTTAAAGTCCACTTAAAACTTACGGGTCACTGAAGCCATTATGGGACTTCAAAATCTGCAATAATTATGCTATGCAAGCATATGCAACATCCGCTGTATAGATTAAATAAATATCTTGTTCTAGTTTTTTGATATTGATTTGGACAGACCAATATAGGGAAAGGACATTTCTCCCTATTGGTTAATCTACTGTGTCTTGAAGAAAGGCTGATTAAAAGGAAAAAGCTAAAATGATAAAAGCCGCGATGGCACAGTGGTTAGAGTGCAGTACAGATGTGGGTTCCTACCAGTTCGCACCTATTCGGTAGAACTGGTTCGACAAATCTACCGAACCGGTTAGAAGAGGTTCCACCAGTGGACCCGGAAAGCAGGCCACACCTACAGAAGAGGTTCCAAACTTTTTTGAAACCCACCACTGGTCCTTGGAGATGATTATTCTACACTGTCATGCTCCTATTTATAAAACTCAGTGCCTCTGTGAAAGGTAAGGATGACTACTGCGTTTGTGGTGCAATCAGAACATTGCGTGTGTTGAAGTTGTTTTAACGCAAACCAAAGATGCCTTTTAAAAAGCAAGTTTACATCCTATTCTTATGCATGCCAGTGCTGTGTGTGAGGTAATTTAAGGTGGTTCTGACAAGTGTCGTCGGCATCTTCATATCCGGTCACATGGGTGGCAAGCCCCTCCCATCTGGTCACATGGGTGGCAAGCCACTCCCATCCAGTCACATGGGTGGCAAGCCACTCCCTCAAAGGAGGCCACACCCACAGAGTAGGTTCGAACAATTTTTGAAACCCACCCCTGGTGCAGTACTACAGGCTACTTCTGCTGATCACTGGCTGCCAGCAGTTTGGCAGTTCAAATCTCACCAGGTTCAAGGTTGATTCAGCCTTCCATCCTTCCGAGGTCAGTAAAAGGAGGACCCAAATTGTTGGGGGCAATATGCTAACTCTGTAAACCACTTAGAGAGGGCTGTAAAGCATGGTGAAGTGGTATATAAGTCTAAGTGCTAAATGCTATTGTTAAAAAATTATTTGAGGCAAGTTGGAAAGGAGGAGAAAAATATTAACAAATTACAAATGTAATGTATAAAAATATATTTTAACACACACACACACACACACACACACACACACACATATATATAATTATTATTAAACTCTGTAAGCATAATCTGAAAAAGAACAATTTCAGAGTTATTATTCAATCATTGTTTTTTTAGCTTGTTTTAACTTTTATAATTTTAATCCATTTTAAAATTTATAATCATTGAATGTTTATTTTATCATGATGTAAGCGGTTCAGAGTCACATTAGCCACAAGATGGGTGGCAAATACATTTAATATTATTCCATTTTATTTTTGTTTATGTACACTGAGAGCATATGCACCAAAGACAAATTCCTTGTGTGTCCAATCACACTTAGTCAATAAATAATTCTATTCTGTTCTGTTCTGTTCTGTCCTGTCCTGTCCTAGCCTAGCCTAGCCTAGCCTAGCCTAGCCTTGCCTTTTCTATTCTATTCTGTTCTGTACTGTTCTGTTCTGTTCTGTTCTGTTCTGTCCTGTCCTGTCCTGTCCTGTCCTATCCTATCCTACCCTATCCTTTTCTATTCTATTCTGTTCTGTTCAGTCCTGTCGTGTCGTATCCTATCCTATCCTATCCTATCCTATCCTATCCTATCCTATCCTATCCTATCCTATCCTATCCTATCCTATCCTATCCTATCCTAAATAATTCCAGTGGTTTGGGCTTGGAGTAAGTGACCTTGAGACTGGAGAAGTATCATAAACAGTGGAAGTTTTCAGTTTTATGAAAAAGAAAGGCTAAAATAGGATGGGATTTCTCAAAATCTAGCTGAACAATTTCTGACAGAACAGCTACTTTAGATATTGGTGCTTCCAGGGGAAAAAAAAAGATTTTAGTCTTTTCACTTGCTCTAGAATTCCAGCCGTACATACATTGAACTGACAAGACAGAAATTCTAAGTACGCGACTACCAAGAATCTTACTGCTTTTCATTAAATTAAAGATGTCAAGAGACTTCTCATGATTCTCCATTGGATGTATTCTGTTCTTAACAGTATCTAATATCATGCTTACATTAACAGCAGTTTTAATATATAAGGTACAGACAAATATATTCCTCTGTCTTTGTCAAAGTTGTAGTAGATGAGGGAAGTAGCGGAAAATTTTATTTCTTCAGGACCATCCAAGCAATCATCAATCAAATCTCTTCCAACAGCACAACGAAAGCTTTGATTCCTTTGTTTTAGGTTTCAAAAAGAGCAACCAAATTAAAGAATAAATAAATAATAACCAGGGTAATAACACAGAGATTGCTGAAACGTATACTGAAACATAGGTTCTTCCACAGTGAATAATTTAAATAATGAAGCACAGGGACTACTGTATATACAGAAAATTTACATGTGTGTAAGTTTCAGAAACCCATCACAGCAGTGGTGTCCAAAATGTCTGTCTGCCTTACGCAGAGTTTATTTGGCTTTTATACCGTTTTAACAAGCAAAGCAAAAGCAGGGGTAACAACAGCATCTTATTGGTACATTTTACTTGTCAATCTCTAAGACCATCCCATCGAGAGTTGAGGCTTCACATATCTAAAGGTTCCGGGTACAACCTGGTTCTAATAAACAGTTGAGGTCATCGGTCACTGAGATCATGGAGACTTGCTGCACATGTCTTTACATAACCTTTCCCCTTATTCCTACAAATGTGGAACTGATGACAAGGAAAATATCTGACAGTTACTCCATTGCCACTTTGTTTTCAAAGTTGGTTCTCATATAGTTTGGGCTATAATAACCCTTCACAACAGTCATTCATGTTGAACCATTCATTAATAACTAACCAATAACCCGGTGTTGCCTGGGTATTTATTTATAGGGGGGAAATGTCCACACCAAATTTCTAATGTTGGTTTTCCCCCTTACCAGAGAGAGACCCCTTGTTCCAAAGGGCCGGAGCTGCCACAGAGAAGGCCCTCCCCCGGGTGGTAGCCAGATGGCATTGGCTGGTAGACGGAACACGGAGGAGTTCAACCCTGTGTGATCTAATGGGTCTTTGGGAGGTAATTGGCAGCAGGCGGTCTCTCAAGTACTAAACTAGGTGTACCCTTTTCCTGCAATCCTTCTTTGCATGTTATAGCTTCTAGGCCCCTAATCATCTTTGTTGCTGCTCTCTAAACCTTTTCCAAAATGGCAACATCTTAAAATTTCAATATTATATTTTATTGAATATTGTATTGAATATTAGACTTAGAATAACTTTATTGTCACTTAGAATCAGAGGTGGGTTGCTGCCGGTTCTGCCTGGTTCTGCCGGACTGGTAGTGGAATTGGCAGCGACCCAGGTTTTGTAGATTGAAGGTGGACAGAAGACGCGAGAGCCAGGACTTCAACAACACAGATTTATTGCAGAAAAGGAACAGATGACAGCGATTCAAAAGAACAGAAACCGCGCCAAGGTATTTATATGGGGTTTGTAAAAGAGGGAACCAATAGGGAGCCGGGTACTGTCCAGCAACTGCTGACGCAGTACCTCGGCCAATCAGAAAGCGATAGCTGGCTAGCAACAGCCTATGCTGCGTCCTAGCCAATCAGGGCGCAGCATAGGCTGTTGCTGGCCCTTTAGGAGTATTCTACACCAGGCCTGCCATGCCCCAAACCGGTTCCCTTCCTGCTGCTTGACCGCTGCCATTTTGGGTTTTAGTGCAGTTCACACAGGTTGCAAACTGGCAGTAACGCCAGAAGATACGCACCCCTGCTTAGAATGTTCCCTAATTGGCATACATTAAAATAATATTTCATTGTAGACAGCTCTCAAAGGGTCACTACCTCCGATATACATTACATAAACATGACAAAATAAGTAAATAGAAAAATACGCATCTACTCACAATTGTTATGTATATTGAGATTTCAATATTCTCTTAGGCCAAGGGATCATGATATACTGTACTTGAAAAAGTGGGGCAGGATTAGCTCAGTCTGATAACTTGAAGCAAGTTATTATGCACATCAAAACAAATAGAAAAGACTTTGAAGAGAAGGAGGGGGTAGGAGGAGGAGAGAGGAAAGGGGAGAGAAGGAAGAAAGGAAAGGAGAGGAAGGAGGGAAGGGATAGAAAGAGAAGGAGAGAGGGTAGGAGGAGGAGAAGAGAAGAGAGGAAAGGGGAGAGAGGGAAGAAAGAGGAAAGGAGAGGAAGGAGGGAAGGGATAGTGTCAGCCTCTGTTTTACTGCTTGCTTTTCGGCTGCCATTGAAACGGGGGGGGGCATGATATTTGGGTGAGGGAAATAATCTGTACAGAAGGACTGTTAATTGGGAGTTGTTCTCACCGTTCGTTTGCGCATGTGGCAAGGAGGGGAGTTTCCCGCCAAGGCCAACTGTCCAGCATACCAACCTGATGATGATTTTTGAAGATGTCTCCCACCTGACAGTTGTGGTGATTTGAATTTGAATTTGAATTTACTTTATTTGTATGCCGCCCTTTTCCCTGAAAGGGACTCAGGGCGGCTCACAATTCAAGGGAGGGGGAAACAAACAAAGTTACAAAATATAAAGACCATACACAGTTAAAAAACACAACAATCATACCATTCGAAGTGGGGCTGCAAGTCTTTAGCCCCAGGCCTGTCGGAACAGCCAGGTTTTAAGGGCTATGCGGAAGGCCTGGAGGGTGGTGAGGGTACGAATCTCCACGGGGAGTTCGTTCCAGAGGGTCGGAGCAGCCACAGAGAAGGCCCTCCTCCGGGTAGTCGCCAGTCGACACTGAGTGGCTGATGGAATTCGGAGGAGGCCTAGTCTGTGGGATCTTATTGGTCTAGTGGAGGTAATTGGCAGTAGGCGGTCTCTCAAGTACCCAGATCCAATACCATGAAGGGCTTTGTAGGTGACAACTAGCACCTTGAAGCGAATCCGGAGACCAACAGGCAGCCAGTGCAGCTCGCGGAGGATAGGTGTTACGTGGGTGAATCGAGGCGCACCCATGATCACTCGCGCAGCTGCATTCTGGACAAGCTGAAGTCGCCGAATACTCTTCAAGGGCAGCCCCATGTAGAGCACGTTGCAGTACTCCAGCCTAGAGGTCACAAGGTGATATGTGATTGGACTATGGACTGGGGTACCAAGGGGAGGGGAATGAATCATATATTGATATCTAATGCTTTCGCGCCTTTTGCTCAGATTCAGCTTTGCTTAGTTCCTAATTACTTATAATCAGTAAAAGTACTCTTAATTCTGCAAAATGGAGTTGAGTAGTTTCTTTCTTGGTTATTAAGTGAAGGAGCTGTGACAGATAGAAAGAGAAAGAGAGAGGGTAGGAGGAGGAAAAGGAAGAGAGGAGTAGGGGAGAGGCAAGGGAAGAAGGAAAGGGAAAGGAGAGGGGGAAGGAAGGAAGTAGAGAAGGGAGGGAAGGGTGAAAAGTAAAGAAAAAATAGGGCGGTGATAATACAAAATAGGTCTATGTCAGTGGTTCCCAAACTTGGCAACTTTAAGACTTGTGGACTTGAGTATTTGAGAGACTGCCTACTGCCAATCACCTCCACTAGACCGATAAGATCGCATAGATTAGGCCTCCTCCGAATTCCATCAGCCAGCCAGTGTAGACTGGCAACTACTCGGAGGAGAGCCTTCTCGGTGGCTGCTCCGACCCTCTGGAACGAACTCCCCGTGGAGATCCGGACCCTCACCACCCTCCAGATCTTCCGCGCCGCACTTAAAATCTGGCTATCCCGGCTGGCCTGGGGTTAAAGATTCTAACCCCTACTCGAATTGTATGACTGTTGAGTTCTTAAATGATGTAATGTTTTTATGTTGTAAATTGTTTGTCCTTCCCCGACCCCTTTTGAACTGTGAGCCGCCCTGAGTTCCCCCAGGGAAAAGGGCGGCATACAAATAAAGTGAACTGAACTGAACTGAACTTCAACTCTGCTGGCTGGAGAATTCTGGGAGTTGAAGTCCACAAGTCTTAAAGTTGCCAAGTTTGGGAACCACTGGCCTATGTGATGGTAAGCAAAGCAACCCAGAATGTATATTTTAACCTTTTATGTGGGAAGAACAAATATGTAAAAGTGATGAAAAATAAGAACAATAATTATGAAAAAAAAGAAGAAGAAAAGAATTTGAGTAGGATTGGTGTGCTGCAGGAGGAGAGCCACTAAATTCCGCATTGTGTCATATAGCTGATGAGCAATTGATAACTAGGAAATGGGTGATGTCAAAAACATCTTGGAACACCTTTTTTTTTTTATTACTGCTTTAGAATAAGTGCATCTTATCTCTGATTGTTTATGGGTGACATATCCTTGATTGCGCATGCACATGTTGAGTGGCATGTGTTCCAGTTCACTTGAAACAGATTTGTATCTGCTACTTTGATTGGCATAAAGATAATTAGGATCGCAGTTCATTGTCTAGCGAAATGACAATGCAGCTGGCATTTCACCGTAACTGTTTTGATTCTTTGAAAAGAAAAGAAAAAACTTTCATGCTTTGTTATCAGTAATGCCCTGTGAAAGCAGTGCGGTTATGAAGCAGCCGTCATGAATTTATTTGGCTTATTAGAGCCCTTTGAACATTATTCCCCTAATTTAAACCTGGAGATAAAGTTTAAGGTTGTAAAATTGCCATCTGCGTAGGCCGAGGTTTTAATCTCACTGCTATAAGAATTCGAACTTTAGGGGTCCTATGATGAATTGTTTTGTTACTGGAACACAGTGCAAATCAGAAAGTGGGGATGGGGGGGGGGGGGGGAAGCCAGCATTTCATATCCTTGGTTTTCAATTCTCAATGGATTTCTACCCCTTGATTTATCGTTAGCTAGTGGGCTATAAGAATGCTTCAGTGGAATTTTAGAGATGCTGGGAGATAAAATGATCCTGAGGAATAAGCAGGAAACATGAAGGCCTTTTTCATTAAAGATGAGGAAAAAAAACTCCCCCCCCCCTTTTGCTTCCAGCCTCTTTCCACACCACTGATATTAGATGCTCATTGTCCTCTGCACCCATCCACACATACTTTTTAGCAATGAGTTACACTGTATTTCTGTATTGCCTGTCTATGTGCATAATTGATCTGGAGGTTTTTCTAGGCTGTATCATTATTGCACTGGAATTACCTTTAGCATGGGGAGGTTCCCAACGTTTATATTGGTTTAATATTATGACTCCAATTGAATGGGGAATGAATTTTATTGATTTGGGACAAAGGAAGCAGTGGTGCTTAGCAATTCGAAATCTTAAACTAATGTTGTTTAAGAGTCTAAGGTGACCAGACGTCCCGCATTTGGTGGGACAGGCACGCTTCTTCATAATTTTTCCCGTGTCCCGGGCCGTTGTCAAAAGATCCCGCTTTAATTTTGGCGCGTTCTTTGATCGCTCGCTCCCCCGCCCATCTGCTGCTGCTCGCATGGGCGGGGTAGTGTAGCGAGTGAGCGGGCAGATGGGCGGGGGAGTGGCTCGCCTTTCCAGCCCCACTTCCACCCAGACAAGCCATGGGAAAGCCTCTGCCTCTTCGGGGCCGGCGGGCGAGGCGAGCGCAGCGGCCGGAGACTCCCCCGCGGGACCCCTGTTCCCTCTAAGGCAAGAAAACACCGCGCAGCACTTTTCAACTCCCACGCAGCCGCAGTGATTTGTTTTGATGAGCACGGGGCGACTGGAAGGAGAAAGGAAGGAAGAGAGGGAAAGAGCAGAAGACGGATAAGGTGAAGGTAGGTAAGCAAGAGGAATGAAGGAAGAAGTGAGGTGTCTCGAGGAGGGGGAAAACATTTAGTGACCAAAGTTACAATGGCATTGAAAAAAGTGACTAATGACCATTTTTCACACTTAGCGATCGTTGTGACCATTTTTCACACTTAGCTATCGTTGTGACCATTTTTCACACTTAGCGACCGTTGCGGCATCCTCATGGTCATGTGATCAAAATTTTGTTTGGCAACAGATTTGTATTTATGCTGGTTTCAGTGTCCTGGGGTGACTTTTTGACAAAATATAAAAGTTTTAATCAAGCCCCCCCCCCCCCCCCGGTCAACGGTGTCCCTCTTTACCAAACTGAAAATCTGGTCACCTTATATTAAATAATTCTGTTTTTAATCATTTCCTTAAAAACGAATAAGGTAAAAGAACATTTATAGGATGGAACTGGTGGAATGTATTTGTAGCGGCTTGTTTTTTAGGACAATACTTTTGCAATTGCAATAGTGAAGACTTGATTGACAAGAATGTGGCCTTTTTCTATTTGTCAAAAGATCATGCCTTTATTTTGTAGATGTTTTAGGGGACATTTTCTTCACTATTTCAGCATATATTCAATTAGCTTTAATTCTAGGTTCTAGTAACAGTTTAAGAAATTAATCTGGGCACACCAGGAACATCAGACAATATTTGCTTGTTAATAGAGTGTAATTCCTGGACATATGTGAATCTAGCATCTAAAACAGTATCCTGGGGTCACCTTTTGACAAAATATAAAATTTTTAATCAAGCCCCCCCCCCCCCCCCCCCGTCTTTACCAATCTGAAAATCTGGTCACCTTATTTAAGACCATATTTATCCTAATGGCAAAAATTCACAATAGTCATGATAATTGCTTGGTTCAATCCTGAAACTAATATATATATATATAATCTCCAATATGACATGGTTGAAGTTTGGAGATTTTCAGTCTTATGTGTTGCTTTCCTCAGGGGCGGGCTTCAAAAATTTCAGCAATGGGTTCTCTGCCCAGTTGCTGGGTGGATGTGGCCATGGTGGGCATGGCCTAATTGGCCTAATGCACCATGCCAGGGGGGGGGGGACACGTTTTCACCTTCCCCAGGCTCAGAAGGCTTTCCTTGAGCCACTGGGAGGGCAAAAACTGCCTTCCCCGGATTCTGGAGGCCTTCTGGGAGGCCTTTTTCCCACCTCCCCAAGCCACCACATGGGCCCTACACTTACCTCGCATCCAAAATGAGCTATGTGGAGACTCCTGGGAGGGGAGCGGTGGGGTGGGAGGGGGCGGGAGGGGCGGGGTGGGCAGGGCCAGCCAGGGGTGGGATTTGGACGTTCTCTGAACTGGCAATAATGTTAGCTATGAGTTCTCCCAAACACAGGCAATAGCAATAGCAGTTAGACTTATATACCGCTTCATAGGGCTTTCAGCCCTCTCTAAGCGGTTTAAAGAGTCAGCATATTGCCCCCGACAACAATTTGGGTCCTCATTTTACCCACCTCGGAAGGATGGAGGGCTGAGTCAATCCTGAGCCATGTGATTTGAACCACCGAACTGCAGCTAACAGTCAGCTGAAGTAGCCTGCAGTGCTGCACTCTAACCACTGCGCCACCTCGGCTCTTTTTAACCCGTAGCAGCCCACCCCTGGCATTTCTCCTGTATCCTTCTCCAGCAGTGTTACAGAAGTAAGATTAAAATCATCTGCAATGAAATTAATTAAGAGCCTCTGGAGCAGGGTTTTAAAACTCATGGCCCGCGGACCGAATGTGTCATGCACTGGCCACTCCCACGGCTCATTTAGCAAAAGGGGGGAAAGTCCTGATATGTCACGTGATGCTGCCATGATGACCCGAGTTTGACACCTACTCTGGAGCATCTAGTCTTTGAAAACAGTGGTTAGTTTAAACTGAGGTTTGGTTACAAGCCTCCATAATTATTCATGACTCACGATTGTTTCGTTTCCAATTCCAGATATAAAAAGACACACCAATTTGTGAAAAAGTGTGCGTACAGCCATCTCAGAAGAACATGAGCCAAGGCAATCTGTGACTCACTAAACCAGAGCTAAATTAAATTATGTTTTAAAAGTGTTTTCCCCATCTGGAACTCTTCAGATATTGAGCCCAGAAAGTCTACGAGGACCAATCAGTATGGCCAGTGATCAGGGATGAAAGAGTTACTGTTCAAAACATTCCCAGAGCATTAGTTTGAAGGAAAGTTGGTGTAAGATTTATATGTCAGGCAATCTGTATTTTCTACATGTGCAAAAGTTGCAAAGAGCAAAGGGGAGTGTTGTAATATAGTTCCTTGTGTAGGTGTGGGACACCCATGCCCCAGTTCATACCAGGCCATGCTGAACCACACAGGAGAAAACAAACTCCTAAAACCCCATAACATCCTGATAGTTCATAACATAACATCCTGAGATGTGCCCTACCAATGACGCCCAGGATTTGACCATATATAGACAGAACTTCCCTGAGCAGTAGATTAGAAATTGTACTTTTACCGGCTGTTTTTACTCACATGCTATTGCTCCTCCTGCCTTTGTCCTATCTCAATAAAAGGGGCTCTCAGACCCCCAATCTGGGTTGCTCCATCCCGAGAAAGATTGTGTCCTGTCTTTTCTCCACATTGGCCTCATGGACGACCCACGGGAACATCACATTTGGTAGCAGAGGATGGTTTCTTCGCAGGGGAGGAGGAGAACCAGATAACGTGATGGCAGAACATGAAGCTTGAATTCACCCAGAAGGAATTTCTAATGTAATATTAAGGCATAGTAATAGCATGAGTTCAAAGTTTGTGTTGAGATTTTAATTATCCAATGGGAAATTTCATTGTGTTTTTAGAATTCTATCTTAACAGGGAAGTCAGTACCAGGTCAGGTTGCTGCCGGTTTAGTGCCAAAAATTTTGCGGACATGCGCTGGCTTTGCTTGTGCACATACCACACGCGCACTACATGTGCATGCACATTTTCAAATAAAAAGATCTGTGCATGCGCAAAAAATTTAAAAATGGGGAAAATTTTCCACTGAAAATTGTTCAGCACATGCGGAGAACCAAAAAACAAGATGGCGGCCCCATAGGAGAACTGGTTTGCGGGCATGGCAGGCATGGGGTGCTGACGGTTCCAGCGATCCAGGCCACCGATCCAGGCCACCAAGTTACTACTGGTTCAGGCGAACCGGTCTCCGAACCGGTAGTCCCCACCTCTGGTCAATACCTATTATAAACTATGCAACAGTTACATAGATACATTATTTTATTCGGACTAGGTTCTTCTGGAATGTATTACCTGCAATTGTATACTGTATACCCAAGATTACATTTATTTATTTATTTATTTATTTATTTATTCATTCATTCATTCATTCATTCATTCATTCATTCATTCATTCATTCATTCATTTATTTATTTATTTATTTATTTATTTATTTATTTATTAGACTTATATACCGCTTCATAGGGCTTTCAGCCCTCTCTAAGCGGTTTACAGATTTTTTTTTTAGCAAATTGAGTCAGCAACTTGCCCCCACAGTCTGGGTCCTCATTTCACCCACCTCGGAAGGATGGACCGTGAGCCGGTGAGATTTGAACCGCTGAACTGCAGATCACAGTCAGCTGAAGTGGCTTGCAGTACTGCACCCTAACCACTGCGCCACCTCGGAAGTGGCACGGAGAGCCATCTCTCCATACATGTGAGCCGTTGCCCATTGCTCTTCCGGGTTCTGGCATGCCGGCCAGCTGTCTTCACATGCGAAAGCACTGGAAATCAGAAGAGCAGCTGCCCTGTGCACATATGCGCAATGGGAAGATGGTCTTCTAATTCCCAGCATGCGTATCCGCACTGGCCACCTGGTCTTTGCCGCGCCTGCGTGCCAGAAAACAAAAGACCAGGTGCTGAAAATGTTCGCCAACACTGGTATAAAGCATTTTAAGGGATAGCATTACTACTGGACTTCTGAAATTACGGTTCCACCACAAAACCGCGGTAGACTAAAGCGCGCTCGACTAAAGCGCGTACGTGACGTCATCACAGTGCGACGAAAACAGTACGCTGTGAGTGGTAAAGTTAAAATTAACGCATAAATCTAAACCTAACCCCCCCAAACCTAACCCTAAACCTAACCCTAAACCTAACCCTTAACCTAACCCTAAATCTAACCCTTAACCTAACGCTAAACCTAACCCTAACCCTTAACCTAACCCTAAACCTAACCCTAACGCTTAACATAACCCTAAACCTAACTCTAACCCTTAACCTAACCCTAACCCTAACCCTAACCCTAACCCTAACCCTTACCTTTACGTGAATCGGCTTGCTTTAAAAGCGCTTTTCTCCGTGGTCGTATTTGTCGCACTGCTGATGACGTCAGGTACGCGCTTTAATCAGGCGCACTTTAGTGGACCACGGTTTTGTCGTGCCACGTGAAATTACATATGACATGATCATTGTTGCTGGTTGTTTTACTTCAATTAATGATTTTTGTAATAGCTGTATGTGTCCCTATTTTCCTTTTCTTGAGATTTTTCATGTTCCTGTTTATTTGCTCAACCTTTGAATGGGTGCTTTATTTATTGTAATTGGTAAATAATTGGTACAACGATTCTTTTTTGATGCTGCTTTAGCAAACCATAGAGTCCCCTCACTTCTAAAAGCAAAGTGCTCTTGTTGCTTCACTTCACCTTGTTTTTATCACCTTTCCACACAATGAGAAGTACTTCATCAAAGGAAATTATGTTGATTGCCAACCTTGTTAAGAAGGAGAATTTCATTGATTGCATGTCCAAAAGTTCTTTTGCAGGCTGAAGCCATGCCACATCAGCTGAGCTTAGAAAGTATACAGATGCAAAATAAACATCCTGGGCCTTATTTCAGAGATATAAACATTTTCACCATTAGAGGGATGAAAAAAGCAGTGGGAATAAGAGCTACCTCTGATTCCTGCTGGCTTCCCCATTGAATTTCCTTGTGGGGAGCTGGCAGAGAGCAACAGAAATCTTCCCTCTCCCCCTCCTTCCCTCCCTCCCTCCCTCCCTCCCTCCCTCCCTCCCTCCCTCCCTCCCTCCCTCCTTCCTTCCTTCCTTCCTTCCTTCCTTCCTTCCTTCCTTCCTTCCTTCCTTCCTTCCTATATATTTTTTCCCTAGCTATTTAATCCTAATTCCAACATAGTTTATTTTACTATTAAAAATTTGGCCCTCTTAAAATACAGCAATGTACTGTATATAAATCTATAGTTAAATCTTGTGATTGCAAAGTTTATGGTTCGAAAACTACTTGTTTTAAAAAATGTAAACCCAGTGAATCAGTTTGATGATTATTGTTGTGGTTTAAAATTGTGGCGGGAGATGCCCAGAGTTTGGTAAAAAAAACGGATGTTCCTATAAATATTTTAAATAAATAAGTAAATAAATAGAAACAAGTCAATTTCAGTCGGGAAGTTTGCACCTCACACATTTTACAGGTAGTGATTTGTTTTTGTTATGTTTTTGTAAGTATCTAATGAAGCTCAAGATCCTGTCTTTTTATTTATCTACTTAGCAATTTTGACATGACAATTTGTATTATTTGTGAATCACTAGATATTTTAGGATAATTAAATGCTGCATGTTAAACTGAGACCTTGATGTAAGTTGACAAAGTATGCTGCTAGTTCATTGTTGCTCTTCTAGCAAAACAAATAATGCAGTTTTTCCCCCTAATGGAAATGAAGTGGCAGAAGCATTTTGTTCATAGAATAGAATAGAGTTGAACAGAGTTGAAAGGGACCTTGGAGATCTTTTAGTCCAACCCCCTGCTTAGGCAGGAAATCCTACACCACTTCAGACAAATGGTTATCCAATCTCTTCTTTAAAACTTCCAGTGTTGGAGCATTCACAACTTCTGGAAGGAAGAACCACTCTTGGTGTTGTATATATGTCTCATGTGTTATATGCAGTGGTGGGTTTCAAAAATTGTTCGAACCTACTCTGTGGTGTGGCCTCCTTTGTGGGTGTGGCTTGCCGCCCATGTGACTGGATGGGAGTGGCTTGCTGCCCATGTGACCGGATGGGAGTGGCTTGCCGCCCATGTGACCGGATATGAAGATGCCAACGACACTTGTCAGAACCACCTTAAATTACCTCACACACAGCACTGGCATGCATAAGAATAGGATGTAAACTTGTTTTTTAAAAGGCATCTTTGGTTTGCGTTAAAACAACTTCAACACATGCAATGTTCTGATTGCACCATAAACGCAGTAGTCATCCTTACCTTTCACAGAGGCACTGAGTTTTATAAATATGAGCATGATAGTGTAGAATAATCATATCCAAGGACCAGTGGTGGGTTTCAAAACTTTTTGGAAGCTCTTCTGTAGGTGTGGCCTGCTTTCCGGGTCCACTGGTGGAACCTCTTCTAACCGGTTCGGTAGATTTGACGAACCGGTTCTACCGAATAGGTGCGAACTCGTAGGAACCCACCTCTGGTGCTCCACCAGTAGAGGTTTTAAAGAAGAGATTGGACAAACATTTGTCTGAAATGGTGTAGGGTCTCCTGTTTGAACAGGGGACTGTGGTAGAAGACCCCCAAAGTAGCTTTCAACTCTGTTATTCTGTATTTTATATGGTTTAGTAACATATATTATTGAACATTAGCAACATAATGTATATTCCAGGGGTGGGTTTCAACCGGTTCGCGGCGGTCCCTGCGAACCGGTTGGTCGGCGAACCTGGAAGTAAGTAACTTCCAGGAACGGCGAAGGGCGCGCCCGCCCGCCCGCGGTCCTTACCCGGTTTTGACGAGTTCTGCGCTTCCACGCATGCGCAGGATGCATACAGTGCCTGCGCGATCCTCCAGGAGCAGCTGGAGCATCGCGCATATGCTAGTACGCATGTGTGCACCGCGCGCGTGCACGAGGACGCCGCCGGCCCCGTTCCAACCGAACCGGTTGGAACGGGGCGAGAAACCCACCCCTGGTATATTCCCACCTTTTTGACTCTCTGGAATTTGATTGTCAGTGACACTCTGTTATTTTTCAATGAGATCTCCTCCCCACACCCCGGCAGCATCTTCTGTCTGATTCTTTTAAAAATGAGTTTTAATCTGAACCTCATATTTTATGCAACAAAGCACGTTTTTTTTTATCGTTCTTCCACAAATGCATTTTTGCCCAGTGCTGAATTCAAATATGGTTGTATGGCACATGCATTGAAGTGGTTCTGGATATGAAGTTGGTTAGCAGATGGTTTGAGGCAAGAGGATTAAATCATTGCAAAAATGCAAACTTCACAAAAACACCTCCTGTGCCTATAAAAAAAGAATGACACAAATTGAACTGTGCTTGAGTGTGTTGCATTAAAAATTCATAGAAGCCATGTGGCATTTGAGTACGGCTGCCAGAATTCTTCAAAGAATTCCTAAGAAGTATCAAGAAGTTCAGATTATGCCACTTTTGATTGACCCTGGCATAAACGTGTGTGTGTTTTAAAAAAAAAAGGCTTGTGAGATTCCACCCCCTTAACAAGGACATAAGACTCTTTTTAAATAAAGGAAACAAGATGGTTGAGTTTGCCTAACTGGGTTACTATCAGTGACGTGCGGTCAGCTTTAGGCCTGGTGAGGCACTTTTTAGACTTGTGGACTTCAACTCCCAGAATTCCACAGCCAGGCATGCTCAGTTCCGATTTAAAGAGACAGCATTTTTCCCCCTTGCAAAATAAGTTTTCCCATTCTTTTTCTTTTCCCTTTTGAATTTTTGAATTCCTCCCCCCTCCCCACACACGCACCTTTTCCAGCTGTTTCAGAGATGATTTCAACTCTGCTTCTCCCTGCCCTGCCCTGCCCTCCCCTCATGAAAGGCCAGAGCTCTGTCAGACTGAGCTAGTTGCTCCCAGAGAACTCTAAAAAGCCTCTAAAAATGCCCTCTACAGGAAGCGAGAGAATACGTGCCTCATTTGCATAAGGAATTTTTTGCTTGTTAACCCTTGCTTAACTCTTAAAAGGCGAAAAATTCCTTATGCAAAAGAGGCCCCTAGTTCTCTGGCCTCCTCTTATGGTTAACGCAAAGCACTGTTCCAAGTCACTGTGAATCTGGCAGCAACTACCTTGGCTTTAATTATTTTTAAAAAAATTCTTTAAAATTCTTTCCTTTTCCTCATGACTGGTGAGGCCACGCCTCCCTTGCCTCTAGTGACTGCACGTCCCTGGTTACTATAATCTGATTTAGTGATGTCTGAGAACTAATTCATGGAATTATCAGATGAAAGCTACCATTGTGATATATCAGTTTAGTCAGGGGTAAAAGGCCTAAACCGGTAGTAAAAAAAAAAATGCTAGAAATGATGCAGCCCAGCTGATTGTCACACATCTGATCGTCAGATTAACTTAAAAAAAAAACTTTTTTAAAGCATTTTTTTTTACTAGTTCCAATGATCAGCTGTGCGCCAATTCGCTTGCTTTCTAGCGAATCTAAATCGTGTGGCACAGCTGTCCCCCCCCCCCCCGCCGGCTGTTCTACTTACCTGCAGACTCAGAAAAGGCTTCTCAATCTGCGTGCAAAATTAACCGGTAGCAAACCGGTAGCAGACTTCAGAGCATTTCACCCCTGAGTTTAGTTATATCAAATAGTTATTGTGATGAGCTTTTTTTTAGTGCATGTTCTGAACTGCAAGAACTGTTTATAACTACCCTTGCAACCCTAACAATAGAATACAGCTCTTTTATATATATATCAGAGCCGAGGTGGCGCAGTGGTTAAATGCAGCACTGCAGGCTACTTCAGCTGACTGCAGTTCTGCAGTTCAGCTGTTCAAATCTCATCGGGATGGTAGGCACGCTGGTGCGCTTATGCACACCCCTTACAGACCTCTTAGGAATGGGGTGAGGTCAACAGTAGACAGTCTTAGGTTAAAATTTTGGGGGTTTGAGGCAGTGCTGGGTTCCTACCAGCATTACTACCCGCACGCTTCATTAGCCCCAGCCAAGAACAGATAGAGGAAAAACTTAAATATCGAAGCCAATGTTCTCATTGTCTGATTGTGAATTTAATATATGGCAGTCCAATATGTCAAGGGTATTAGAAAACATACTTGCAGTACGCAACCATTTTCTTCCAACACGTTAATTAGATGTGGTTCGGTAACTGCTGGATTCATTAAGTTTATATGTAATTGAAACCAAATAGAGATCGCGAACCTTGGAAGTTCTCTTTCGATTAAGGAGTAGCCATCAATTGTGAAAGCAAACTCTGTCCCTTTTGCTGGGGAAAGTTATTGCTCATGTTAGTCTCGGAGAATGGGAAATGCCCTCCGGCACCCAATAAGCCTCCTCCGTCTTTCTGTTTCAGAATAAAATTCAACCCTGCACGATTGGGCAGCCAAGAAGGCTGGAGGGAGAGATAGAAATTGCTTCCCGTCCAGATCACGAGCTGTTTTCAGGTCTAATTTTCTATTGATATAACCAGAAGAGTGTGAGAGCAAGGAAAAATATATTATAAAAAGTCATCACTTTCCATGGGGTTTTTTTTGGGGGGGGGGCTGAAAATAAAGGCAAAACTGAAGGAACAAGGAGGAAGACAATTCGCTGTAACAATCCCACTTTTATTCGTTTGTTTCTACTTTTCCAAGATATCTGTGCCTGTGATCAAACTCTTATTTTAAAATTAATTTCTGCTTGATCAGGTAGTCGTTTTTCTCTCTTAAAAGCTGAGCCTGTTGTTAATCTGCTGCATAGTGCTGCTAAATTTATTTAAATGAAACAAATAAGGCTCCCCTATTAATGAAATAACTTCGTTAAAGCTCAAATGAAGAGCATTCGGAGACTTCAGCTTGTCCAGAATGCAGCCACGCGAGCGATCGTGGGTGCACCTCGGTTCACACACGTAACACCTATCCTCCGCGAGCTGCACTGGCTGCCTATTGATCTTCGGATATGCTTCAAGGCGCTAGTTGTCACTTATAAAGCCCTTCATGGTATTGGACCTGGGTACTTGAGAGACCGCCTGCTGCCAATTACCTCCAATAGACCGATTAGATCCCACAGATTAGGCCTCCTCCGAATTCCATCCGCTGGCCAATGCTGACTGGCGACTACCCGGAGGAGAGCCTTCTCTGTGCCTGCTCTGACTTTCTGGAACGAGCTCCCCATGGAGATTCGAACCCTCACCACCCTCCAGGCCTTCTGCAAAGCCCTTAAAACCTGGCTGTTCCGACAGGCCTGGGGCTAAAGAGCTGTTGCCCCCTGCCTCGAATGGTATGACCGTTGTGTGTTTTTAAATTATGTATTGTTATGTTTCGTCTTTTTTATTTCCTGTCTGTACCCCCCTTCCCTGATTTGAATTGTGAGCTGCCCTGAGTCCCCTTCGGGGAAAAGGGCGGCATATAAATGTAATAAAATCCAAATCCAAATCCAAATGCAGAGTGCAGCAATGTGCATTCCTCTAGATCCGTGATGGTAAACCTATGGCACACGTGCCAGAGGTGTCACACAGGGCCCTCTCTGTGGGCACACAAGCTGTTGCCCCAGCCTAACTCCACCTCATGCACACGCACCTCCCACTGGCCAGCTGATTTTTGGGTCTCTGCTGCGCATGCACAGGGGTGGGGCGCATGCGGGAGAGGTGCACGCTTGTGCAGGGGGGCATGTGCGGGAGATGGATGGAGCACAGGGGGGTGCAGCAGGAGGTTTCAGGGAGGCCTGCTAGGCCCAAAATGGGGCGTGGAGGGTGTCATGTGTGCATGCATGGGGGTGGGGGAGCATTGAGGGGTCATGTGTGCATGCATAGAGGGGCATGGGTGTGGGGGGTTGTCACACACACATTGCAATATGGGTGAGGGCATGCATGTGTATGCATTCTCTCTTGCACACTTTTGGTATGTGGTGACAAAAATGTTAGCCATCACTGCTCTAGATCCATTAATCTAGGAGTCCCATCATCCTTGACTGAATTAACTAAGATGATGGTACCAGGAGTTCAGGAAAGTAGTTGGATGAGTCCATATTACTACTGCAATGCACTCTACATGGGGCAGCCCTTGAAGAGTATTCGGAGTACTCGTCCAGAACGCAGCCGCGCGAGCGATTGTGGGTGCGCCTCGGTACACCCACGTTACATCTATCCTCCGCGAGCTGCACTGGTTACCGATCAGTCTCCGAATATGCTTCAAGGTGCTAGTCGTAACTTATAAAGCCCTTCATGGTATTGGATCTGGGTACTTGAGAGACCGCCTGCTGCCAATTACCTCCCACAGACCCATTAGATCTCACAGGGTTGGCCTCCTCCGGGTGCCATCTACCAGCCAATGCCACCTGGCTATTACCCGGGGGAGGGCCTTCTCTGTGGCAGCTCCGGGCCTCTGGAATGAACTCCCCGCAGGGATTAGGACCCTCACCTCTCTCCAGGCCTTCCGTAAAGCCGTCAAAACCTGGCTTTGCCAGCAGGCCTGGGGGTGATGAGTTCCCTCCCCTTTCGACATATATGGTTGTGCGACTGTTGTTTACTTTTATTATTTGTATTTTGGTTTTTTTTTTATGTTCCCCTTTTTCCCCCTTGAATTGTTCGCCGCCCTGAGTCCTCCCAGAGAAGGGCGGCATACAAATAATAAAATTATATTCTATTCTATTCTATATTAGCCATTTCTGCTGCAGTAGACATTGTCGATTTCATTCTTCTTTCCTCTTGCTCTCTCTTTTTTGTTGTTGTTTCGGATATGTCACGTGAACGAAATCTTCAAACGTGTCATTAATACTTTCAGCAACTTTTATTAACCTTTATACTCAGCCCTATATTCCAGATGTATCTTTCAGCAGATCTGCTGCAACATCTAATTGTATAACTATACTTTCATGAGCTCCCTTATTTTATTTCTTTGTGACAAGATGTCTTAGCAGATCACTGTACAAAGAAGGGTTTTGAATCATTGCAGCTCAGGCGTAAGACTGTCAGCTCAGCACAAGTGATCCTGTCAAGGGCGAGGATATTCAAAACTTCAGTAATTGCATTAGAAATGTCAGAAACCTCAAAAGATATGACTTTCCCACTGGCAATGCAACTTTCCCATCAAGCATCTGATGGCAATTTCATTTCGTGTTTCATAAATGTAGTCACAATATTCCATATTTTAGTCGAAGAAGCAAAGCAATGATAAACTCTGTATCAATTTCCAAAATAAGTTGATTCAAGATTTAGCTGCATTACATAAAACCAAGTTTTAAGTTGCAACATCCACTGGGGATAGATATAAATGGTTAGGATTTATAGAAATCTGTGGAGTCTTTGATGCTCTCTGAGCTTGGTTGTTTCCTTGCAGAAGTTTCATTAACAAACTAATAATTTTATCAGGGAGTGGAGTTCTCTTTCATTTTATATATTAGTAGCTTGTCAGTGTTGGTGGGAGTGATCTTGGCAGTTCCTTGATTGTGCTGTTGTTTATTGTTAGCTTGTTTGCCTGAGTTTTGAATCCCTTGCAAAAGTCTCATTGCACACCAATATGCTTTTTGTTCATCATGAACTACTACCATAAAAATAACTTTATTTTGTTAGTCTAGCACCACTAGAAGTTCTGATATTTATATAGCCTACAAAATAAGAATGATGATGCAGTGGTTATGTGCAGTATTGCTAGAGTGACAGACATCCTGCATTTGGCGGGACAGGCACGCCTTCTCATAATTTTTCCTGCGTCCCGGGCCATTCCCAAAAGATCCCGCTTAATTTTGGCGCCTTCTTCGACTCGCTCCCCCGCCCATCCGCTGCCGCTCGCATGGGCAGGGTAGCGTAGCGAGTGAGCGGGCAGATGGGCGGGGGAGCGAGCTCACCTTTTCCAGCCCCACTTCCAGACAAGCCGTGGGAAAACCTCCGCGAAAAGAGCCACGCTTCTTCTCCGAACTCAAAGTAAGTGACTGGCGGGGCGAGTGAGCGGGCGGATGGTGTTGGGATCTCCGCCTGCTGCACTGCAGCTGACTCGCCCTGGGCCAGGTGGGCTGGGAGACTTTGGGCGTCCGGGCGGGAAGAGCGCGGAGAAAGGCAGAGGGGCGCTCGACGCGACTCTGCTACTTCTGCTGGAGGAGCCCCTAGATAGGGAAGGCGGGTGGCAGGGCGGAGCAAGGGAGCACAAGCGGCGGATCCTGGGCTCATATGCAGACGGAGCTCTCCAGGTACAGGAGCGCTGGAAAAGTGCTCCGCTCATGCACCCACTCAATGTAATAAATCCTGAAATTTCGGGAAATGATGTGTCATAGAATGAAATAGACTTTAAATATTGACTTTCCCTTTCTGCCAACATTTTCTCTATTAAGTATCACTAAGCCTTATATTTCTGCTAAGTATAGTAGTTTACTTTGTTCACGATAATACCTGCCAGGATATTTTGTATTTAGAAAAATGGCAATCTCAGAATATCTTTTCCCTCATGAGAAATTTGCATACATGACAGGAAGCCATGGTATGAACAGAACTAGACAAAGCAACTGGCTCTAGGTTGGCAAAGCAGTGTGACCAGGCTGACTTATTCCACCTATATGCTGAATATATATTAAGAGAAGCTGGATTGGAAGAAAGTGAGCAGAGTTTAAAATGGAAGGAATTCTGCTATAGATTTCTGCTAGAAATTTGGGTTTATTTTAACATATCAAAACTTTCAAACACCGAATTGACCATAAATTTAAGGATGGAGCCCGCCTTCTGGGCCGTTCCAAAATGGCGTCTCTCGGAGCTCCACTGCCTTTGGGGAGGAGCTACCACGAGCAGGTCTCACCCCTCTGACAACTGCAGGTGAACTGCGAAGAACTGGGCGGGTCTGGCGCTGCCCCGCCTACCTAGAGGACTACCAATGCTCCAATCAGGGGCATGCGCTCTAAGCCAGGGGGAAGGGGTGTTGAGGATTCAGTAAATCCTCCACTTATGACCGGGAGGCCAGCAACAGTCTAGGCTGCGCCCTGATTGGCTGAGGCGCAGCATAGCCTGTTGCTAGCCAGCCGAGCCAACCTGATTGGCCAGGGTACTGCGTCAGCAGTTGCTAGACGCTCCTAGGCCTCCCATTGGTCCTCCTATTCAAACTACTGTATATAAATACCTTGGCGTGGAAAAGTTACTTTTGAATCGCTGTCATCGTTCTTTTCTGAATAAACCTGTTCTTGTTGTGAAGTCCTGGCTCTCGTGTCGTCTCTACCCTCGATCCATTAAAATTATTTCAGATCATTTTCTATCCTTATTTGATGTTGTTGTTAATGTGCTGGATTAACAGGGAGAATGTGAATTCTAGGTTTCTTTTAGGGAATAAAAGCCAGTGTGTATCTCCGGTAATCATTCTCTTCTAACTCAACCTACTTTACAGGGTTATTATTGTGAGAAAATCAGAGGAAGCACTATATACATCACCTCAAGCTGTTCAGAAATAAAGGTGGACAATAATATAATAAACTTGCAATCATTTTTGATTGACTGATATGGTTTTATTTTTTTGTACCTGTTTTTATTATTTTTTAATATTGTGAGCCACCTAGAGTCACATATATGAGATAGGTAGACAACCCAACCCAACCCAACACAATACAACACAACAAGAGTAAGGTGGCGAGCCGAGGTGGCGCAGTGGTTAAATGCAGCACTGCAGGCTACTTCAGCTGACTGCGGTTCTGCAGTTTGGCTGTTCAAATTTCACCGGCTCAGGGTTGACTCAGCCTTCCATCCTTCCGAGGTGGGTAAAATGAGGACCCGGATTGTTGTTGGGGGCAATATTCTGACTCTGTAAACCGCTTAGAGAGGGCTGAAAGCCCTATGAAGCGGTATATAAGTCTAACTGCTATTGCTAACACAACACAACACAACACAACACAACCAACCAACCAACCAACCAACCAACCAACCAACCAACCAACCAACCAACCAACCAACCAACCAACCAACCAACCAATGAATTTTATAAATAGTTAAATAATAATTAAAGATTAATATTTTAAAAGAACAATAGTTATTAATATATGTTGTCTTACTATAGACAATAGTGCCAATCATGCATGTTGTTATAATGCATGTTAGAGTAATTGATGATTTTTTTTGGTTAACATTTTGAAAATTTGATCTAATTTTTACTCTTTGTAAATCCCACGTGCTATTTCTTTTTATTATTGTTATTCTTTTCCTTGTTTGGTTCTAGTTTTAAATATCCATAGCAATAAATAAAATGCTTTGTTTGAAAAAAGAGAGAGGACCCTAAGTTTTTAAGACCATTACTTCCAGCAAACATATCTGAAAATCATAAAAAAAAAAGTTTGGTGGTAATTGTCCGTGGCACGACAAAACCGCGCTCGACTAAAGCGCGCCCGATTAAACCGCGTCGCTGATGTCATCAACAGGGCGACAACAGCGACCGCGGAGAAAGAAGGGCGCTTTAAATAGCGCTTTGAAAGCAAGCCGATTCAAGTTAAGGTAAGGGTTAGGTTTAGGGTTAGGTTTAGGGTTAGGTTTAGGGTTAGGTTAAGGTTTAGCATTAGGTTAAGGGTTACGTTTAGGGTTAGGTTTAGGGTTAGGTTAAGGGTTAGGTTTAGGGTTAGGTTTAGGTTTAGGATTAGGATTAGGATTAGGGGGGGTTAGGTTTAGGTTTAGGGGTTAATTTTAGGTTTAGCGTTTACAGTGTGTTTTTTTCTCCGCACTGTTGTCGCACTGTGATGACGTCAGCTACGCGGTTTCGTCGAGCGCCCTTTAGTCGAACGCGGTTTTGTGGTGGAACCGTAATTGTCAACTCTGGATTAAAAAAAAGTCAATTAGCTTCCCTGACTTTATTAATATAGAAAAGAAACTCTGGACAAGGCCAAATAATTGTGAAAAATAAATACACAAAAACATCCAATAGATTTTTGACGAGGTGGGTTAGATTTTAATGTAATATGAGTCCACATGTATACTGTCTTCTCTTATTTTTTTTCTTTAAAACTAGGATATGTTAAGTATATTGATATGGAAGCATAAATACCATTAATATAGATTGGAGTTTGCTCAGAAGCGGAAATACACCAATGGGAGGAAGAGTGGGAAATAGAAGAGAGAAGAAAGATGGGAAGAGAGGGATAGGAGAGAGGGTAAGGGGGGAAGATGAGGAGGATAAGGAGGAGTGGAATGTAGAGAGAGGAGAAGGAAAAAGGAAGGGGAAGTAGAGTAGGAAAGGATGATGGAGGGAAGAAAGGAGGTAGGAGAGAGGTAGAAGAAAGAGGTGTATGGAGAGCAGAAGAGCTAATAATGGATTTTTATCTTTTTGGGCGTTGATGACAAGAGGAACTGATGTAATTACTACTTAATACAATAGGATATTGGCTATGTAATAGTATACATGTGATTGTATGTCATGAAAATGGAAAATAAAAAAAGTATATTAAAAAAAAATCCAATAGACACATTTTTATTAGATGAGGCAAACCAAACAGTAAGACAATGTGTGGGATATGTCAAAGTCTTTGTGTATTTCTATGTCACTGTAATTGAAAAGGTTTGTAAAAATGAGATAAGAATTAACAGGATTCTATAAAGACTGGATTCGGAAGTGATTGATCCAATTTCTGAGCTGAATTGACAATCCAAATGGAACTTGCAATTTAGGTTGAGTCAACAAATCAGACAGTTTGGAAGGGGACTTGTGCCTGATTCAAAGCAAAGCATGGAAGTTAATCAATTAAATGCACCAAGTTGATTTAAATAATTGAGTAATGGTGTATTGAAAATTCAAATTGAACTGACAGTTTCAAATGGTTTGGAGCCAATCTGTACCCTCGGATAATGAATCTGCATTATTGACTCTGGAAAAGTTTTTAAGTGCTGGAGAGCAGAATTTCAGCCTTGATTACTAGGTGGAGTGCAGACAGTACATCAGTAGCTTCATCGTTGAGAATGTGACAGATTTGAAGTAAATGGGCTTTCCAAAGGAGGGATGTAAAATATTACAAATGGAAAAATTACAAAATATTGCACATCATCCCATTGATAACACTCTTAAATGTTCTGTCAGACTGAGATGGGATAGCCACGTAATGAAATGTGAAAGATCATTCAAGAAATGATGGAAACAATCTCCTTCCAAATTGTCACTTACCCTGACAATTATCCTTCATGCTCACTGGTGGAAGTTATGATATGCAAACAGCATTTGAATTCGTGAGGGACATAGTTTCTATCCCAAATGAAAGAAGGGATGGCTGGGCTTCCTGGGCCAGAACAACAACTCCCAAGCTAAAAAAAATAATGTTTGATTTGAATTATATGTTGGTGGGGACCATCTAATTGATATATGACCTCTGATTGCCGTTCATTTTGTGTGTCAGTTCTTCCAAGGTTGTCCATGGGTTTACTTTAGTTGACTAGTTTTGCACTTGCTGTTATTTGTTTACTAACTGGATACCTGTACTTCGCTGGGAAACTATATGATTGTTGCTTGGTTAATATAAGGCAACTGGCAGTTGGAACAGAGTTCTTTTCAGGTGGGGAGGGGGAGTAGAATGTCTAAACTCCCAGCCCACAGATCGGATGAATCATGCACTGGCCATGCCCAGTTTAGCGAAGGGGGGCACTTCAGAGCATGTTAATATAAGGCAACTGGCAATTGGAACAGGGTTCTTTTCAGGTGGGGAGGGGGAGTAGAACATCTAACTCTTTAGCATCAGAGCGTGTTAATATAATATTGTATAAAATTACTAATGGTTGTATGGTCATTTTGAAAAATCCTTTCTTAGTGAGCACCTAGAGGAAACTGCACGCCAAATTTCAAGTTTTTATGATTTATAGTTCTGGAGAGTTCATGATGAGTGAGTGGTATTCGACATTATATATATATACATATATATATATATATATATATATATATATATATATATATATATATATATATATATATATATATATATATATATATATATATATATATATATATATATATTGTATATATATATATATTGTATATATGTCACTAAAATTTTAGTGACACTAAAGTGACACTAAATACATACACACACACACACGTGTGTGTGTGTCTTTGGTTATTCGGGTTTTCTCCCGCGTAAAATTGGAGGTGTCTTGGCGACGTTTCGACGAAGTCTCATTCGTCATCTTCAGGCTTCGTGCTTCCAGGAGCAATATGAGATCTCGGCTGTTTCTTCCTTTTAACTGCCAGTCGGGGTTTGAGCTGATTGGGTGGGAGCTTGGCTGTGTTCTGATTGGGTGGAGGTGTGTTCTATATATATATACATGGATTGAACTGAGTGAGAGTGAATGGCCCAAAGTCACCCAGCTGGTTTTCAGGGCTAAGGTGGGACTTGAATTCACTGTCTCCTGCTTTCTCACCTGGTGTCTTAATCACTAGATTAAACCGGCTCTCATGCAGATATAGATTTCTCCTGGGGCACATGCAGTTTGCTTTCTCTTAAGCTCCCAGAGAAGAGACATACATATTTTATAAGTGGATAGACTGATAAACTCACAGTCTACAGCAGTGACTTTGCCACGATGAGTTTATTCATCGCTCTAAGCCATGCACAACCATGGAAGCCTTCTAAGAATATAGACCTTATTTAGCAGCTTTTACTTGCATATGGTTGATATGAAGGAAGAAAAGGCTAGCAGGATCATGCTGACCAGTGGTGGGTTTCAAAAATTGTTCGAACCTACTCTGTGGGTGTGGCCTCCTTTGTGGGAGTGGCTTGCCGCCCATGTGACCGGATGGGAGTGGCTTGCCGCCCATGTGACCGAATATGAAGATGCCGAAGACACTTGTCAGAACCACCTTAAATTACCTCACACACAGCACTGGCACCCATAAGAATATGAGGTAAACTTGTTTTTTAAAAGGCATCTTTGGTTTGTGTTAAAACAACTTCAACACACGCAATGTTCTGATTGCACCACAAACGCAGTAGTCATCCTTACCTTTCACAGAGGCACTGAGGTTTATAAATATGAGCATGATAGTGTAGAATAATCATATCCAAGGACCAGTGGTGGGTTTCCAACATTTTTGGGAACCTCTTCTGTAGGTGTGGCCTGCTTTCCGGGTCCACTGGTGGAAACTCTTCTAACCGGTTTGGTAGATTTGACGAACCGGTTCTACCGAATAGATGCAAACTGGTGGGAACCCACCTCTGATGCTGACTATAATATATGATCATATGCTAAGCTGAGTTCATGCATAAAATTTGCTAGGTTTTTAAAACTGTGTTTTGTTAGCTAAGCTGAGAGTCCTGTTCACATGCAATAATGACTTGCAATGTTTGAGTTCACCTATGGCTTATGGGTTTTTATCCAGTCTCTTCTGATATTTTTAAAGAAACTTTCCCCTTTGCTTTGATTCTTTTGGGGCAGTTTTCTTTTTTTTAGCATGTAACATCTCCCAAAAGATTAGATCACTGAATTCATGGCGGGGATTTTATTTCCCCTAACACCCTGCTAATTGAATTGGATTGTTGCCATAACAAGAGCTGGGTTGTCGAAACGAAAGCCAGTGAAAAGGACTATTTTTCTTCTACTTCTCCCATAGTCAATATAAACTTTGATTTCTAAGGTGGTTTAAAAGTGAGACCGATTTCTTGTGGACAGTAGAGAATCAAAGCAGCATTGAGATACAAAGGGAATTATTTTTTTCTGATATAATCCACAGCGCAGATGAAAAAGCAGTCAGCCGTTCTGAAATATTAACAAGGTGTTCACAATTTGGAAAATGTTAAGAGCCTTTCTATTTGTTTTGTTATGGGAGTGAGATGAGAAAGAAAGATCTTGCTAACAGTCCAGGAAAAGTGGCAGGAGAGATCTGCTAGATTGACTGTTGCTCCAAGCCAAGAAGTTTGCAATGATATCTGCTGCTAATCATCTTGCATGACTTTTGAAAGAGATTACACCGGGGAAGTGCAGTCACTAGAGGCAAGGGAGGCGGGGCCTCACCAGTCTCCTCAGGGAAAGGAAAGGATTTTAAATAATTTTCTTAAAATAATTAAAGCCAAGGTAGTTGCTACCAGATTTCAAGTCACAGTGGCTTGGTGTCTGCTCTCAGTATTAACTAGGAGGAGGCCAGAGAACTAGGGGGCTCTTTTGCATAAGGATTTTCTCGCCTTTTAAGAGTTAAGCAAGGGTTAACAAGCGAAGAATTTATTATGCAAATGAGGCACGTATTCTCTCGCCTCCTGTAGAGGGCATTTTTAGAGGCTTTTTAGAGTTTTCTGGGAGCGACTAGCTCAGTCTGACTTCAGAGCTCTGGCTTTTCAAGAGGAAAGGGCGGGGCAGGGAGAAGCAGAGTTGAAATTGTCTCTGAAACAGCTGGAAAAGGTGCGTGTGGGGAGGGGGGAGGAATTCAAAAAGTTTGATCGGAAGGCAACAGGGAAAGGGGGGGTATGGCAGAGGAGCTGCTTTCAAGCCTTTGGAAAATATATCCAATCCAACTTCTGTGTTTGTGTTTGAGAGTGAGTGAATGAGAGAAGGATCGAAGTTCTCTGTGTGCGTGTGTCTGTTTGAGAGAGGGGGAGGGAGGGAGAGAGGGAGGAAGGAGGGGGAGGAAGAAGAAAAAGAACGGGAAAACTTATTTTGCAAGGGGGAAAAATGCTGTCGCTTTAAATTGGAAGTGAGCATGCCTGGCTGTGGAATTCTGGGAGTTGAAGTCCACAAGTCTAAAAACAGCCTCACCGGGGCTAAAGCTGACCGCACGACACTGGATTACAGAATCCATTCATGAAGGAAAATCATATCAATGCTTACATGAGTGTTACTTAATGAAATCCACTTATTTAGAAGTCTATACCTAATTTTTTAAAAAGTGACTGTTAAATAAGGGCAATGTACTTGACTCAAGATGAGTTACGCGAGTGGTTTGCTTCAAATGATACGATCTTGCTTGTGTTTTTGGAAAGAAAGTGTAACAGCTAACAATAGAAGAAAATATTTGTAGCTTGGGGTTAAACTGGGGGGTGCCTGAGCTCTCTGAGCTTGGTGCTTTTCCTGCAGCATTTCATTACAAAACTAGGTAAATCATCAGTGCACCTAGCATTGATAATGTTACCTAGTTAGGTGGTAAAACACTTACAAGACAACCACCAAGCTCAGAGAGCACTAAATATATTTTGGGTAGTGAAATGTCTGCAAGAAAACCAACAAAGAATGTAAGAGCTGTTGTGCCAAAATATTTAGAAGGCAGAGTTTGGGGAAAAGTGACTAGGTTTCTGTTAAAAGTTGAGTTGAGTTTATTGATCTTGTATGCTGCCCACTCCCGAAGGACTCCAGGCGGCTTACAATAAACAAGGGAAGGGGATAAATACACAAAACAACACTTTAAAATACACAACAGTCACAGTTTCCGAGGGGCTGGATATTTCGAGAGCCCCCCGGCCTGCTGGAGCAGCCAGGACTTGGTGGCTTTGCGGAAGGCCGGGAGGGTAGTAAGGGTCCGGATCTCCACGGGGAGATCATTCCAGAGGGCTGGAGCTGCAACAGAGAAGGCTCTCCCCCGGGGAGTCGCCAGCTGACATTGGCTGGCAGATGGAATCCGGAGAAGACCTAACCTGTGAGATCTAATCGGTCTATGGGAGGTGATGGGCAGGAGGCGGTCTCTCTAAAAAAGAGAGGGGGGTGGAAATGAGGGAATAATTGGAATATTGTTTTTTAATATGGTATTGAATGGGAACTCTAGAAGTGCCAACTACTATCAGGGGACATTGTGGAAGGAAACTGGCAGGGTGTTGAGAGACAGACTCTTAGTATTTTTATTTTTATACAATCCAACTTTCCTCAGAGAGCTTAGTCTCCATCCTGGCAGAATGGAGAATCAGGACTTCCCTCATTCTAGCCCCATGATGGTGAACCTATGGCACAGTGACGTGCAGTCAGGGGAGGCAGGGATGACAGAGCCTCACCACTGTCATCATGAAAAGAAAAAAAATTAAAAGGAAAAAGGCTGAGGTAATTGCTGCCAGATTATCAGCTGGTTGGCACGCATGGTCTCACAGGAAAACAGAAGACCAGCTCTTCCAGTTTCTGGCACTGCCTCACGCACAAAGACCAGCTGATCATTGCACGCACATGCACGCCTGAAACCCAGAAGAGGAACAGGCGGCGGCACACATGCCAGGTAACATGGCTCTGCGTGCCACTTTGGGCACGTTTCCATAGCTCTCGCCATCACGGATATATATATATATATAATAGAATGTGTCTGTTCTGGTTTTGTCTGAAATTGTACTCAATTTTATCAGAATTATCATCCAACATGCAGCCTTTGTTACATTCTTATTTTGTTTTGTTCCTTAAGTCACACTCCTGAAAGTTTTCTCACATGTAGCTGAATCATCTCACATATGCAAACACCAGGTGTTCATTCTTCTCAAAGTGATGGTTTTAAGGATATTAAAGCAGAGATTCTGAAACAAACGTCCTCTTCAAGAGGACGGAGTTTTGAACTGTCACTTTGTGTTGTTTTGGATGTTTGAAGTGAAGAGCAGCAGCATTTTAAAAACAGAGACGCCTTGGGACTCGTCTGTAAACCAGACACGATTTTGGCTTGCGCGAGAAGCACTTTGGGATTGATCGGCTGTGCTCGAGAACTTACAGACCATTTTCTGAACTTTTTTATGTCTGGTTTACATGGAGAGCCCGTGCTCTGTCACAAAGAACGATCCTACTGAATGCCGAAGACAGGGTAGTCTTTCATTCACATTCAGCTCCAGAAGGCTAATCTTTCATGGTTGAGAGTCAAAATGGCACCAAAGGATATTTGGAAAAAGGAAAGAAACTTCTGTCTCTGGCAAAAGGCAGTCGGCGATACCTTGTTTTCCTTCCCCGTCATTAATTTGGTATTTTCTGCAAAATGAATTCCAAATCCTCAGCTGCGAAGGAGAGGGTTTGTGAACCATTTTCTGTAAAGAAAATTGTATTGACTTACTGAAGACTTCAGAGATGTTTATAAGAGCACAATGGCGGCTTGCAATGTCTTCACTAACCAGAGAAAATATTTGTCACACCTTTGGTATTCCTCCCCCCCCCCCGTCCTAAAATAAGTGATTGCCTCTGAATGAGGCAGGAGTTACCTTTTGCTTATTTAGGTTGGCCTTACTGATTGTGTTAAAAATTGTTCTCGTTTCGGGATAGAAAAGAGAAGACTAATCGAATCATAACCATAGGGATTTTATAACTGCTCATTCCTTGCCTTTCTTTAATAAAAATAATTTTTATTAAAGTTTTTTTTTAAAAAAAATGCATTTTGGGGGGAGGCAATTTCCTTCTGTACAACATTTCCACCTCGGTATACATCAGAGGTGGGTTCCTACCAGTTCGCACCTATTTGGTAGAACCGGTTTGTCAAATCTACCGAACTGGTTAGAAGAGGTTCCACCAGTGGACCCGGAAAGCAGGCCACACCTACAGAAGAGGTTCCAAAAATTTTTGAAACCCACCACTGGTCCTTGGATACAATTATTCTACACTATCATGCTCATATTTATAAAACTCAGTGTCTCTGTGAAAGGTAAGGATGACTACTGCGTTTGTGGGGCAATCAGAACATTGCGTGTGTTGAAGTTGTTTTAACGCAAACCAAAAATGCCTTTTAAAAAACAAGTTTACATCATATTCTTATGCATGCCAGTGCTGTATGTGAGGTAATTTAAGGTGGTTCTGACAAGTGTCGTCGGCATCTTCATATCCGGTCACATGGGTGGCAAGTCGTTCCCATCCAGTCACATGGGCAGCAAGCCACTCCCACAAAGGAGGCCACACCCACAGAGTAGGTTCGAACAATTTTTGAAACCCACCACAGGCATACATCCATTGTAAATACGCTTCTCCCCCAACTTATTTCAGTTTCTCTTTGTCTATATACTATTATATACCTTCCTTAATTTACAATCCTTCATTATGTACCATTTCCATTTACACATGTTTGTTCATCTCTACCTATACATTGCTATTTTCTAGCGCCTGTGTCTTCTTCATTTGGTCTTTCCTTAAGCTTTACCCCTGTTCTCTAGCAATTTGAACCACTCGTTCCATACCATATAATATTCTGTTTCCTCATTTTCTTTTATTTCTTTTGTGAGTTTGTCCATCTCTGCATACTCTTTCATTATAACATTCCCCTCTGATGGTATATTATTATTCTTCCAATTTTGTACATGTATTATTCTCGCTGCCATTATGATATGTATAATTAAATATTGTGGGTTGTTGTCATATTTCCTTGTAGGTATTCCCAATAGAAATAATTCTGGTTTCATATCTATTATGATATTATGAATTCTTGATTCTATAGTGTACACAAGATTTTTCTTTGTTGATAGCAATAGAAATAGCAATTAGACTTATATACTGCTTCCTATACTTTACAGACTTCTTGTCAAGGCTCCGACTAATGAACCCAAGCAAATCAGAAGCCTGACAATTGGGTCCTTCTCAAAGGTCTTCTTTATTGAGTACATCATATCGGCACAGCTTCAAAGGAAGACCAATTCTAAATCTTTCCTGTGGTTTCAGTATAATTAAACTAGGAAATAACCCCATCCCCAAGGGTCACAGGTCATGTTGGCCAGTTAGGTTAATTGGCGGACTTTTCAGGAACTCCTTCCCCAACCTTATCGGTTGCCAGTAGAGATGACCTTGATTCTCATGAGAAAGCTCTCTGTTGTGTCTAGTAATGCATTCCAACTTCCATACCCCCTTCTGCCTCTGTGTGGCAACTGAGGAACATAAAGATGGCTGCTTCCAGTTTCGATTGAAGTTGACACCTCTCTAAATGGTTTACAGAGCCAGCATATTGCCCCACAACCATCTGGGTCCTCATTTTATCGACCCTGGAGGAATGGTAAGCTGAGAAAACCCACATGATGGTAGCATGTGATTGGCATGTGCATTGCGTGACCCGACAAATGCGTGAACGTCAAAAGCGCGCTGACAAAACTGCGGCGCTAAAACCACGATGTCAAAAGTGCGCCGACAACAGCGCGCCGACAAAAGCGCGCCGACAGAAGCGCGATTTAAGTTAAGGTAAGGTTTAGGGTTAGGTTTAGGTTTAAGTTTAGGGTTAGGGTTAGGGTTAGGGTTAGGGTTAGGGTTAGGGTTAGGGTTAGGGTTAGGGTTTGGTTTAGGGTTAGGGTTACAGCGCGCTCCTGTCAGCGCGCTGTTGTCGGCGCGCTTCAGCGCTCATTCGTCGGTGCGGTTTTGTCGGCGCTGTTTTGTCACCGCGGTTTAGTCAGGCGCGCTTTTGTCGTTCGCGCATTTGTGGTGGAACCGTGCATTGTGTTAGTTGCAATCATATATACAAATTATACATGATGATCATAGAAATGAGATTTGGTGCAAAGTACGGAAACTATACAAGACATATGCTTATTACACCCATTGCTCTTGTTGCTGAAGATTAGTTGGAAATGATGACATTCACTGGTTTTTTGGCACTTTGCTATTGGTTTTTGGCAGTGTAATTTTTATGGGTTCCAGGGACAGAAAATGAAGAAGGACCTGGGAGCCATCTGTTAATAGTGGATTGCCAGTTCTACCATTGCCTTATGCAGAAATGTGTGCACACACAGGTAGGATCTGAATTGAGATTATAGGCATGTAAATGACCATGACCCCTGATGCTTGCAAAAATCTTTCCATGTATAGAGAAATGTCTAAAAATGCATAAAGATATTGAGCTATATTTCTGTACAAGTAATGTTAGAAATAACTAAACATTGGAAAGTTTTGATCTCAAACAGTGGTGCGATTATTATTATTTTACTACTGGTTCTGTGGGCGTGGCTTGGTGGCCGTGGCATGGCGAGCGTGGCTTGGTGGGCATGGCAGGGGAAGAATAGTGTAAAATCTCCATTTCCTCCCCACTCCAGGGGTAAGATACTGCAATATCCCCATTTCCTCACGATCAGCTGGGACTTGGGAGATAGAAAGGTTGTATTTACCAGTTCTCCAAACTACTCAAACTTTCTGCTAGCAGTTATCCAGGACTGGTCAGAACCTGCTGAATACCACCTCTGATCTCAAATCTGTCCAGCTTGAAGTGTTTCCTGAGTGCAATATGAATTATTTAAGTCTTCCTAGAAGTCTTCCAGTGATGTTCTGTGAGAAGTATCTGGATTTTGAAATATCCCCTTCTGAACTTGCAATAAATGTTTTGACCAAGATCCATGTTACAGTCAAAACCAAATTACATTATTGCTTAGAACAAAATGTAAACTCTGTCCTGGAATGTTTGAGAACCAACTGCTGTATAGTATTCAGAAAATATAATGATTTCAATTTCAATGTTCAATTTAATAAAATTTGTATGCCGCCCACTCCCTTGGGACTCTGGGCGGCTTACAGACAAGATAAAAAACATTTAAAATTTTAAAAGTAAAAAATAGAATTGTTAAAATTACACACCATCCGTTCCGTCTAAGTGGGGCTGGACATTAATCAACAGCCCCAGGCCTGCCGGAACAGCCAGGTCTTAGTGGCTTTACAGAAGGCCGGGAGAATGGTAAGGGTCCGGATCTCTACGGGTAGATCATTCCACAGGGCTGGTGCAGCTACAGAGAAGGCCCTCCCCCAGGGGGCCGCCAGCTGGCATTGTCCGGTCGACGGCACCCGGAGGAGGCCCAACCTATGAGATCTTGTTGATACATGATACATTGCAAAATCTAAAGAACCTACAAGTAAATGTATATATGATGCCTATGAATGCAAGGACTTGTCTTTTATGTGGATGTTTTTCAAATTCCTAGTCTACTCTATAGTTATTTCTCAATGGCCTTCCATAAAAACACTAGCCAGATTTAGCCTTGCTTGGTCATTTGAGATCAGTCAAGGTTCTTGAACTTTTAAAGGATGCCGTACACAAACCAAATGGCCTGATATAGTTGTACACAACTGTGAGGAGATGATCCAAACTTCCGAAGGGAAGAGATTTGTACAGCTCTTAATATTCCTCTCTTAATTTGTACAATCTCATTTTATGAATGCTCCTTTTTTTAATAGTTCAAAAGTTTTATTTCTTTTAAGACAAACATTTCATCATTCCTCAATCAGTAAGACATCGAAGTACAATTTTTTATATGTCAAAATAATTCTAGTTTACCACCAAATTCTTGTCTAGCCTAATATATACCCCTCCCTCCATCCCCCCTCCCCCCAACCCCCCTCCTCCTCCCCCCCCGACTTCCCAGAACCCGTACACGGTATGGATTTCTAACAAACACAGTCTAAAATCTATTGAGAAAAAAATAGAAATAAAGAAATTAATAACATTCTACATTGACCTTAGCTTCTTCTTGCTGAACTAACTTTAAGGAATTTAAATCGTTTCTGATCTTAAGCACAGGCTAACTGGAATTTCTTGGTCCCGTATTTATTTTGTATATAATCAATCCATTTTTTCCAGTCTCGTTTATATCTCTCATTTGAGTGATCTTTAAGATATGCCGATATTTTAGCCATCTCGGCTAAGTTTGTAACTTTCAATGTCCATTCTTGAGTTGTAGGCAAGTCTTCCTTCTTCCAGTATTGCGCCACCAACAGTCTTGCTGCCGTTATTAGGTGCAGAGTCAAGTTAGTCTCTACCACTGTAAAGTCAGTACATATACCTAGTAAGAATAACTGAGGAGTAAACTTTATCCTTCTTTTAAAGATATTTTGCATAATCCACCAAATTTTTATCCAAAATGCCTTAACCTTTTGGCAGGTCCACCATATATGAAAATATGTAGCATCGAGAGAGCCACATCTCCAACATTTAGGCTGTAAGTTCGGATTTTATGAATGCTCTTGTAGCCCATGTGCTTGTTGAAATACGTTGTACGGATGAAGCTTCTCGGAGGTAACCATGTAAATACAGGAAATTCTACTTCTCTTCACCTGAAATAAATACAACATTCAGGCAGCATGTACTTCATGTGGGTTTATGAGATTTCCAAAATCCACTGTATTTATGCACCAATGTTTAATGTTCATAGAGGTTTTAATCACCCAAACAAAGTGAGACTAAAAAGAGAACCATAAGCAACGTGCTACAAGAATGCAATTTCTACCTCTGGTTCTTTCATATATTAAAACAAAAATAATATCACCCTTTCACAAACATCTCAGCCAACATGTAGGAATTTGCTTGCAAGATTTAACTAATAATAATTTTAAATAAATACATGAATAAATAAATGCATGCTTTTTTTAAAAAAAATAAAAGATTTCCATTGTTAAGCCCTGCTCTATTTTGCAAAGTAGTTTTCTCACAATGTAACAACAGTCAGAAACTGCTGAATACCACCTCTGATTCTAACCACTGCGGCACCACGGATCCAGTTGTGTTGATGGATCTTGTTGTGATGATGGATTACAAACAAATAATACTTTTAAGAATACAAAAGTTAGAGCTTGGGGAATAGGGAAGGATGGCTTGGCTAATGGCCTGATGGATCATGAACAGATTTGTCTCAGAAGTTTGTTTCACTCCTTCAAGGATTGGGGGCGCACATCAGAGGTGGGTTCCTACCAGTTCGCACCTATTCGGTAGAACCGGTTCGTCAAATCTACCGAACCGGTTAGAAGAGGTTCTACCAGTGGACCTGGAAAGCAGGCCACACCTACAGAAGAGGTTCCAAAAATTTTTGAAACCCACCACTGGTCCTTGGATATGATTATTCTACACTATCATGCTCATATTTATAAAACTCAGTGCCTCTGTGAAAGGTAAGGATGACTACTGCGTTTGTGGTGCAATCAGAACATTGCGTGTGTTGAAGTTGTTTTAATGCAAACCAAAGATGCCTTTTAAAAAACAAGTTTACATCCTATTCTTATGCATGCCAGTGCTGTGTGTGAGGTAATTTAAGGTGGTTCTGACAAGTGTCATTGGCATCTTCATATCTGGTCACATGGGCGGCAAGCCACTCCCACAAAGGAGGCCACACCCACAGAGTAGGTTCAAACAATTTTTGAAACCCACCACTGGTGCACATCTATCATTAAGTCAGACTCCAGATGTCTGTTTTACTCTTTTTAGTATTAATAGGGCATAGTTAACATAACACCATCCTGATGTAGGTCAGATGTTATATTCATGACAGCCTTAATTTAATAAGCAGGAGTACATGTTTATCAGGCTTTTGAATAAGTGATATATCTCTAATGTATGTCTGGAAACTGAATCAGATCAAACTGAATTTTAGTTCAGTGTTAATAGGGGTACGAACAGGGTAGAGGTTAAAAAAAAAAGGTCAAGATTGCAACCACAATATATAACCCAAACTTTGCTTTTTAATGTGGTTTATAATGCATATAAAAAAGGAGCATAGGTTTGATTGCATGTTTCCCCTGCCTTTTTTTTTCCCTTATTGAATAAACCCTTATTCTGCACCACATGTAGCAAATAATTTAGGCGCAAGGAATGAGTTCAGTCTATTTCCAGCAGTTCTCAATTGAAGCAACCACCTTACTTTTTTTAATTATTGGGCCAGCTCTGCCCATTTATACAATACTCAAATTATGTGTGATTTTTAAACGGTAAACATCCTTCAAGTCAAACTTGATTCCCTTTGATCTGATGGATCTGTTCTTCTATTTTTCCAGGATTTAGTTATTTATATCTTGGCTTTTCAATCTATTCTACAATTCTGGATTTCCCACGTGGTCACTGATCAGAAGTTCTAAATGGGTTTTATCCTCCTTAGCTTTTGAAAGTCAGCTAATACTGGGTAAAATCTAGATTCACATTCCTCCTTTTTAAATCAAGAGAAACTGGACTATTAACATAGCAAGCAAGATCAAACTGAAAGCAGATTGGGATTTGTTGGGATCCTATTGGGGTCTTGAAATAAATATATGATTGTTATTTGCAATGTACTGTGGTGGTCTCTCATGAGGAATAAGACATGCAGGCAAGATGTCTTGGGATGAGAGCGTTCAGAACAGACTCTGAAGCCCCCTTTTATTCTTATTACACTCATTAGCATACAATGTTATCACTGAGGGCCAGAATTGCCTATGGCCAGTTATTTTTAGGATTCATTCATCCTGTTTTCCACATTCCCATGAGCTTTCATTGTTTCATGTACACTATGGGACATCCTGTAGGAGCATTTCTCTGTAATTATTCCCACAATGTACATTACAAGGAAGGACCAGTAGTGGGATTCAAATAATTTAACAACCGGTTCTCTGCCCTAATGATTTCTTCCCACAACCAGTTCACCAAACTCCTCAGAAACTTAACAACTGGTTATCCTGAAGTGGTGCAAACTGGCTGAATCCCACCACTGGGAAGGACCCCTTCATGTGTATCAGAGGAAAGATGTAGGGGAAAACAATTCAACTGTATGTTCTTATATTTTACAGCACAAATTTGCATTACAGACTCTGGAAGAGAAAGCTCTTGTACCATCTAAGCTACATATTTAGTCCGCAACTCAAACTTTTGGACTTTTAGTTGGCATTTTGCTAGGATTCTCTGTCAATAATTGCTTGAATTCTTGTAAGATCTTCCTTGGGTGATCAATGATAGTCTCTCGCCTTCTTGTCTTCCATTGGCCTTCGATTTTGCCAAGCACCAAGGTTTTCTCCAAAGACATTTGCCTTTGCATTATTAGTCCAAAATAGTTAATGCTTAGTTTGATTATCAGGGTTTCAAGTGAAAAGTCTGGCTTTACCTCATCTATTATTGAATATTTTGTTCTTCTTGCCGTTCAAAGTGTTCTCAATGTTTTTTCTTCAGCGCCATAATTCAGAGACATCAACCTTTCTTTGTTCAGCCTTTCTGATGATCCAGATTTCACAGCCATTACATCTGGATGTAGTGGAAAGAAATATGTCCAGGAACAGACTCCACTAAAAATTGCCAAAATTGAGACTCACAGTTTATAACTGAAATAGCCATTGCACGCTTTATTAACTTCAAGAAAACAGACAGTTAAAGTATCATATTAACATACAGACAAACCTGTTTTGAAGGATATTGGTAGTATACTATTTTTATGACCTTGTTAGGCTTGAAGAATTGGGACCATGCATTAAGTCCCAGTTAAGATGATTTATTGATCACAAGAGGCTAAATTTCAACTCCTCTCTTGAATGCTGCTGAATCTTATCTAGTCTGGCCCAAGTGCAAATTGCCAGACTGGGAAGATTCCTGTGCAATGAGCATGGGCAATAAAGTAGCTAATTCAACTCTTCACATGTGGATGTGGTTGTACACGCCTGACCCTCTAGTAATGAAAATTAAGGAGCGTAGTGGAAAAAAGTGATACTGAGATCAAAATATAAAAAAAGACCAAAATAAGGATCATAGTTTTAGAGTTTACAAATAAGATACTGAAGTGGGTGAATAGCAGCTGCTTTTTAGGATCAACTGTCAACAGTAAAGGAACCAATAGTCAATTGGACAATGTTAGACTTTGAACAAGTGGTGGGATTCAGCCAGTTGGCACCACTGCAGGAGAACCGGCTGTTAAGTTTCTGAGCAGTTTGGTGGACTGGTTGTTGGAATAAATCATTAGGGCAGAGAATGTGCTCTACATGGGGCTGCCCTTGAAGAGCATTCGGCGACTTCAGCTGGTCCAGAATGCGGCCGTGCGAGCGATCGTGGGTGCACCTCGGTTCACCCACGTAACACCTATCCTCTGTGAGCTGCACTGGCTGCCTGTTGATCTCCGGGTGCGATTCAAGGTGCTACTTATCACCTACAAAGCCCTTCATGGTACTGGACCTGGGTACTTGAGAGACCGCCTACTGCCAATTACCTCCACTAGACCGATACGATCGCATAGATTAGGCCTCCTCCGAATTCCATCATCTAGCCAGTGTAGACTGGCAACTACCCGGAGGAGAGCCTTCTCGGTGGCTGCTCCGACCCTCTGGAACGAACTCGCCGTGGAGATTCGGACCCTCACCACCCTCCAGTCCTTCCGCGCCGCCCTAAAGATCTGGCTGTCCTGGGGTTAAGACTCTAACCCCACTCGAATTGTGTGACTGTTGTGTTTTTTTAATATGTTGTATTGTCTGTATGTTGGAAACTATTTGTCCTTCCCCCCCTTTTTTTGAATTGTGAGCCGCCCTGAGTCCCCCCAGGGAAAAGGGCAGCATACAAATAAAGGGAAAATGAAAAAATGAAATGAAAAACCGGTTGTTAAATTATTTGAATCCCACCACTGCCTTTGAGGTACTCCAGAGTGGAAGAACAACTGGGCATACTAGCTCTATCTTTATTGTAAGAGTACAGTAACAGAATTTTGTGAGACTGAATGTATTTCTCCCCTCCTTTCTCAACTAGGGAGGATCTCTTTTGAAAGGTATCCCATGTCCTCCTTCCTTCTGAGATCTGAGATATCTTTTGCCAATAGTCTAGTCTATGGCTCTCCTATCTGTCTCCTAAGGTCATTTCCAAATACAATTACAGATAATTACTTGGTAACTAATAGTGAGGGACGTGGTGGCTCATTGGCTAAGATTCTGAGCTTGTTGATCAGAAAGGTCAGCAGTTCGGCGGTTCGAATCCCTAGCACCACGTAACAAAGTGAGCTCCTGTTACTTTTCCCAGCTTCTGCCAACCTAGCTGTTCGAAAGGATGAAAAAATGCAAGAAGAAAAATAGGAACCATCTTTGGTGGGAAGGTAACAGTGTTCTGTGCACCTTCAGCATTTAGTCATGACAGCCACATGACCATGGAGACATCTTTGGACAGCGCTGGCTCTTTGGCTTTGAAACGGAGATGAGCAACGCCCCCCAGAGTCAGGAATGACTAGCACATATGTGCAAGGGGAACCTAACTAATAGTGAAAGGACCAGAAGATATCAGATGCCATCATGTTTTTAGTGCTAAAAAGATCAGAATGGAAAAGAGAGAGAGTGGTTTCTCTGTATGGAAAAGTTTTACTTTGAAGTATAGAAAGAGTCTTGGTACTTTTGAAAGTTGGTTATTAGAGAAGGCTCCTGAGAATACGATGGATAGCCAAGTAAACAAACAAAAGGATCATTGAACAAATCAACCCAGAGTTCTTGCTTGAGGCAAAAATTACCTGGCTAAAATTCTTTCAGATACATTGTTCAAAGGCCTAGCTCCCTGGAGAAGGCTCTAACTCTAGGAGAGGTAAAAAGAAAGAGAGGAAAACAGCCAGAAGTAAAGTAGATGGACTCATTTGCAGCATGTCCACTATTGCAAGAGCTGAAGAGTCAGGTGATCACTGGCTGATATGACTTGATGGCATATAATCAATCGATGAATCCTCATGTTCCTACAAATAAATGGAAAATTGAACCATGAGAGAGAAGCGATGCTAATATTGGTTCATTCCAGAGGTGGGTTCCTACCAGTTCACACCTATTCGGTAGAACCGGTTCGTCAAATCTACCGAACCGGTTAGAAGAGGTTCCACCAGTGGACCCGGAAAGCAGGCCACACCTACAGAAGAGGTTCCAAAATTGTTTGAAACCCACCACTGGTCCTTGGATAAGATTATTCTACACTATCATGCTCATATTTATAAAACTCAGTGCCTCTGTGAAAGGTAAGGATGACTACTGCGTTTGTGTTGCAATCAGAACATTGCGGGTGTTGAAGTTGTTTTAACGCAAACTAAAGATGCCTTTAAAAAAACAAGTTTACATCATATTCTTATGCATGCCAGTGCTGTGTGTGAGGTAATTTAAGGTGGTTCTGACAAATGTCGTCGGCATCTTCATATCCGGTCACATGGGCAGCAAGCCATTCCCATCCAGTCACATGGGCGGCAAGCCACTCCCACAAAGGAGGCCACACCCACAGAGTAGGTTCGAACAATTTTTGAAACCCACCACTGGTTCACTCATATAGTCATTTCTTAACTATTATAAGCAAGTAGCAAGGCATCTTTGTCAAGCTCACGTTAAGCAGTGTTGGGATGGAAACTTCCACAGAAAGCCAGAGCTGCAAGCTAGGATGGAAAGACAAAATGATATTCCAGAGAAAGGGCAAAACAGATCATTTGCACATCGCTCTTTAAAAAGCTACATAGATATTTATTTATTTATTTATTAGACTTATATACCGCTTTATAGGGCTTTCAGCCCTCTCTAAGTGGTTTACAGAGTCAGCATATTGCCCCCACAGTCTGGGTCCTCATTTCACCCACCTCGGAAGGATGGAAGGCTGAGTCAACCTTGAACCGGTGAGATTTGAACTGCTGAACTGCAGATAACAGTCAGCTGAAGTGGCCTGCAGTACTGCATCCTAACCACTGCACCACCTCGGCTCTGTTAAGTGAAGGATTGAACCTGAGTTGAAAGAGTATTCACATTTTAATTGAACTAGGAGGCTGTTAATGATGAGAAAAAGGTATTGGCTTGGGTAGCAGCTGTACCAGGTGTGGGATTGAAATTTTTTAGCAAACGGTTCTCTGCCCAATTGCTGGGTGGGTGTGGCCATGGGGGAACATGGCCTCCTCATCCTCCTCATGGTGGTGGTGGGCATTTTCATCCTTCCCAGGCTCCGGAGGCTTTCCTCAAGCCTCCAAGAACAGCAAAAACAGCCTCCCCCAGGCTCTGGAGGCCCTTTGTGTAGGCCCTGTACTTACCTGGCATGATTAACAGGCCACGTGGAGACTCCTGGGATGGTGGGATGGGCGGGGCCAGCCAGTCCTTGCAACAACTGGTATATACAGAGCCGAGCTGGCGCAGTGGTTAAATGCAGCACTGCAGGCTACTTCAGCTGACTGCAGTTCTGCAGTTCGGCTGTTCAAATCTCACCGGCTCAGGGTTGACTCAGCCTTCCATCCTTCCGAGGTGGGTAAAATGAGGACCCGGATTGTTGTTGGGGGCAATATGCTGACTCTGTAAACCGCTTAGAGAGGGCTGAAAGCCCTATGAAGTGGTCTATAAGTCTAACTGCTATTGCTATTGCTATAGTAGCAAACTGGATGAAAAATTAGCATCTGGTTCACCCAAACTGATCTGAACCAGCTGAATCCCACCCCTGAATTGTACATACTCTCATATAAGCTAACTACTTAGCTCCCAATGTTTCCTTCTTTGAACTCCTCCAGCAGTGCAGCACCCACAAACTTCAGGGGGGAAAACTGTTCCGTTGGATGCCATTCAAGTGATTATTCCACCTATTCCACTCAGCTGACCATCAAAACACTATGGTGTTAGTGTAGGAAGTCATAATCAGAACCAGTGTTTCAACTAGCATAATTAGGAATGCTCTTAGTTTCATTTCTTAGTATAATGAGTTGTTAGAAAAATTAGGATAATTAGTAACTGGAAGCTATTTTTTGGTCTTAATTTCTGAAACGGCAGACATCACATTTAAACAACTAGCCTGGGCCTATTCAGAGCAAATCATCTGCAGAAAACTTAGTTCTATAAACACAACAGTGACGCCTGAATGTATATGGCATTTTGGGAACATAATAATAATAAAAAACTAATGTTATGATAGCATTTCCAATGTTCTTTAAAGCTACCAATGAAATCATTGAATTCCTGCTTTCCGCCGCAGACAAATGTCAAGAGAAAGATTAGATGTTCAGTGAATTTGCATTTTTAAGAAGAGACTTCAGAAATAATTGACTTTGAAAATCGGAGCTTCCTTTTCATTTTTTTTTTAATAACTCAGTTAAAATTGTCTTTAAAAATAATTGTCATAAGAAGCAGGGTTCCTTTGGTATAAAGGAAGCTCTGAGACATAAAAGCTTCAGAAATCTGGATGGCTCCATCACTCCCAACCTTTAGAGAAGCCTTAAAAAACTGAACTATTCCGAACAGCATTTTTCAAAAATATCTGTCATCAACACAGCTATCATTGTTATGGTGATGACGTCTGAGTATAATTTATGAACAGTGTTGAAATGTTAAGAATAATGATTATTATTAGGATCATTTTAAATTATTATTGTTGCAATTAACTCATATATTAACCATCATTGGAGGTCTTCTGGTCCTTGTCAGGCCTGCAATCATCTTTTCTTTTGGATCTTTGGCCTGCCACACTTTCTATTATCCAACTATGCATTTTCTACTGTGGGAAAATGGGAGGGGGGATTGCACGGTATTAGATGCTATGTAGCCATAACAACATTCTTTCTAGAAAGCCAAGGTCATCCTTTGTCTCTGCACCTCTGCACCTGACTGGAACTGGGTGGGTGGACCAGTGGTGGGTTTCAAAAAATTTTCGAACCTACTCTGTGGGTGTGGCCTCCTTTGTGGGAGTGGCTTGCTGGCCATGTGACCTGGTGAGAGTGGCTTGCCGGCCATGTGTTCTCTCTCTCTCTTTCCTTCCTTTTGTCTCTCTGTCCCTTTTTCCTTTTTTTCTTTCATCTCTCTCTCACTTATTTATTTATTTATTTATTTATTTCTTCCTTTCTCTTTTTCTCTCTGTGTGAGTCTCTCTCTCTCTGTGTGTGTGTGTGTGTGTGTGTATGTATGTGGGTGTGGGTGTGTCAGTGGTGGGTTTCAAAAAAATTTGGAACCTCTTCTGTAGGTGTGCTCTGCTTTCCGGGTCCACTGGTGGAACCTCTTCTAACTGGTTTGGTAGATTTGATGAACCGGTTCTACCGAACTGGTGTGAACTGGTAGGAACCCACCTCTGGGGTGGACCTGCCAGCATAGCAGTGGAAGATTGGACCATATGATGGATTTGTGGGTGTGGGGGCAAGATCTTGAATTTTCAACTGAGTGGGGCAAACCATGAAACTTTCAGATTTGGGTTTTCCCAAGTGTGCCAATATGACTTTCTTAATAAATTGGAACTTTGAACAATACTTTGCCTTTGAGTCTGATTTACTTTTGGATGCTATTTGGAACCCTGACACTCCTGCTGCCCAAGGCAGGAATTGTTATACCATCCCAGACAAATGGTTGTCCAATCTTTTCTTGAAAATCTACAGCAATGGAGCATCCACTATTCCAGGAGGCAAACTGCTACAATGATTAATTGTTCTTACTGTCAAGAAATTCCTCCTTATTTCCAGGTTGGATCATTCTCTGGTGAAGCTTCCACTTATTGCTTCTTCTGGTGCTGTGGGGAATAAATTGACACACTCTTCCCTGTCACAGCCCTTCAAATATTAGAAGGCTGCTATCATGTCTCCCAAGGCGTCTCTTCATTAGGCTAAACATACCTAGTTCCCTTAGCCATTCATCATATGATTTAATATTCTCGTGGGTTTATTTTGGGCTCGCAGCCAGTTTGAGCCGAGGACTGATAAAGTTAGTTACTTTTAAGTTTGTCTGCCTGTCCTCTGTTAACGAGCGAAGGAGGAGGGACTGAACAGATTGCGTACTACCTGTAGTGTTCACACTGACTGGCAGCCAGTGGCTATTTAAGGTTTCCAACCAGAAGCATTCTATGCCTAAGCATTCTGTGACTGAAAATGGGAAACTAGCATAAAAGGTAGCATAAAATTTGATAGAAGGAACGTGTATTGTATTATTTATATCCTATCTTTCCTTCTGGAATGAAGGCAGTAATGTGGCCCACCAGCAGATCTGGCAGCAGATTCGGACAGTGAGGAGGTTGAGGAGCAACATGGGCCAGTCCTGGAATCTGGGGAAGGCTCTGATGAGAGCTCTGTGTCGGAGGCAGAGATGGGGCCAGAGCCATATTCCAGTTATCAGCTGCCTTCAGAGTCAAACATCAGTGAGGCAAACAAACAGCTGGAGCCTGTTCCCAGGGTGCACATGCACAGAGTTGCTAGACAAAGGAAACAGCTAAAGAACAGGGGTCAACTTCAGAGTAAGGGCACAGGTGGACAATGAATGGCCCCTCCCAGAGAAAATAAAAGACGAGCAAAAGGGGAGTGGAGATTGCAGGAGAAAATTAGTTCGCTTAATTGGTTCATGACTCTCCGAGACTCCTTGCCAAGTTTTGCAAACATTGGCCGGTCAGCTCTCCAAGCCAGATAAGGTCTGTGACTGTAAATCCTCCTTTGAAAGACGTTGCTGGATGTGAATGAGCAGAATGCACAGTAAATTAATAAAAGATTTTTTTTTTGGTCAGGACTGGAGTTTGCTTCATGCTCTTGGGAAGCCTCAGTCACAACAAGTATCCACATTTCTTATCAACCTTGTTGCTATTCTCTGCACTCTTTCAAGGGCCTCAGCATTTCTTTAAAACTGTGTGACCAGAACTGGACGCACATTCCTAATGTGGTCTCCAGTATTTCAACTGTGCTCTCTAGGATAAATAAATACACAATTTGGAATGGCACTATCAGACTCAGAGGTGGGTTCCTACCAGTTCTCACCAGTTCGGTAGAACCGGTTCGTCAAATCTACCGAACTGGTTAGAAGAGGTTCCACCAGTGGACCCGGAAAGCAGGCCACACCTACAGAAGAGGTTCCAAAAAATTTTGAAACCCACCACTCACTCACACACACACACACACACAGAGAGAGATTCACATAGAGAGAGAAAGAGAAAGAAAGGAAGAAAGAAATAAATAAAAAAGAAAAAAAGAAAGAAAAAGTGAGAGAGATGAAAGAAAAAAAGGAAGAAGGGACAGAGAGACAAAAGGAAGGAAAGAGAGAGAGAGAGAGAGAGAGAGAGAGAGAGAGAGAGAGAGAGAGAGAGAGAGAACACATGGCCGGCAAGCCACTCCCACCACATCACATGGCTGGCAAGCAACTCCCACAAAGGAGGCCACACCCACAGAGTAGGTTCGAAATTTTTTTGAAACCCACCACTGATCAGACTGAACAGCGCAGAACATTTTTGCACCTTAACTCACTTATGAATAGATATACCATAAAATGGTAAATAAATTGGCTAAAAAAAAACCCTGATGGAAAAAAATGTTATAAAACATAGTAATATTATTAGAGTGTTTAATATTTATTTAGCCCTCTATCTCTGGGCTTTGCAAGATTACCCAATGGTGGCATGGGATAACAGCACCCTGTCTCCAACCAGCGGTGGATGGTAAAGTCTAGTCACCATTTTATTTTCTATAGTAATCTGGAGAATTACTACACTGAAGTTAGAATAGGGGTACCTAGTAGTGCTTGGAGTTCCAGCTCATAACAAGCTGGTTGATTGACAGAATGGAGAACACAAGATGATAGGTAAATGGGAAGGATCCATGGCATGTCCTACCAAAGACCTAAAAAGGATTTCCAAAGACTTAAGACATGCTGATTTCTTGGGGGACAAAGCTACTGGTGCATAGCAAAACCAGACCAAGCACAGCTGTACAGAGATTTCTGGGGAACAGGAATAAATGAACCTCAGAAAATCAGGGAATTTCTGCCAAAGGAAGTCAAAGGAAAGATCATGTCCAGAATACTCAAACTTTTTCCTATAAAAGAGAGCAAAAACTATCAGTGTACATCAAGAGAATTATATTTCACTGATTTTTTTTCCAAAAAATATATATCTCATTTTGCATTGATTCTCATAACACACATTAAATACTAATTTATGACAATGCAATTCGATTTTTTTCTTCTTCCTGGTTCACCCGTTTAAACAATTTGCATTTTCTTTCATTCTGCCTTTTATTGCTTTTTTCATTATGACTGAGTCCGAATGCAATATTAATAAGTCCAGTATGTTTGGTGCATCAATAACGGCCTTCTGAGACCCTTCTGTTCCTGCCTTGTTTTTTTCCCCCTTATAACATTGATTTCTAAATAGTAAAGTTGAAATTAGAAATTATTTCTCTTACGGTTTAGATAAACCGGCGATGCACAGAGGTACCGTTGAAGCATATCTTGAATCTTGCATATTCTATGCAGTGACTCTCCATAGTCTTTATCCTCTTCTAAATCCAGAATCACTCGGGAGTTGAGTGGCCACTAAAATAAAAATCGAATCAAATCAATCCTATTCACATCGGGAGGGTGTTAGAAGAAAAATCCATCTGGTTCAGTTCCAAACTGGGAAAAAGATGCTGGAAATAAAATGGAGGGTGGAGGCTGATTGGAAAGAAAGGTCCATTTATTTTTGAACAGAACCACCAAAGTTTGTGGTTCTGGTGCAACTAACCACATGGTTTGATGAGTACATGGATTTTTTATAAGTTTCATAGATGCTGCTGGGGGGGGTGTTGTGTTATGTAGTGAGCTCTATGTCTTCTGCTAAATGGTAGTAGGTTAATCCTATTATCAGAGATGGGCTGCTGGGGGTTCGCTTGGGATGGTTCACCAACAAAATCGCGAAGCCCTTATCCGCGCTGGCATAAGTGCGGAGGGCAAATCCGTGCCGTCCGAAGCGCTAAGGAAAAAGGCGACCCTAGCGTGACGACATAACCGCGGAGGGCAAATCCACGCCTTCTGAAGCACTCAGCACCCTAACCCTAACCCTAAACCTAACCCTAAACCAAACCCATGCGCACACATGGGCTAGGCTGGCTGAGTCTTAATGGTCACAGATATTTGCTGGGAGGGGAGTATTAAGAAATAGTGGGGGCTGCTTTCTGTCTTTAAGGGTTCCACCACAAAACCACGCTCGACTAAACCGCGTCCGACTAAACCGTGTCACTGACATCATCAACAGGGCGACAACAGCGCGGAGGCAGAAGCACGCTGTAAACCCTAAACCTAAAATTAACCCCTAAACCTAAACCTAACCCCCCTAAACCTAATCCTAAACCTAACCCTAAACCTAACCCTTAACCTAACCCTAAACCTAACCCTAAACCTAACCCTTAACCTAACCCTAAACCTAATCCTAACCCTTAACCTAACCCTAAACCTAACCCAACCCTTAACCTAACCCTAAACCTAACCCTAAACCTAACCCTAAACCTAACCCTTACCTTAACTTGAATCGGCTTGCTTTCAAAGCGCTATTTAAAGCGCCCTTCTTTCTCCACGCTGGCTGTTGTCGCCCTGTTGATGACGTCAGCGACGCGGTTTAATCGGGCGCGGCTTAGTCGAGCGCGGTTTTGACGGGTCACGGTCTTTAAGAGCATGTTTCTGCATTTCTCCCTTTGGAGAAATGTAATATTCTGCCTTTTTAATATTGCCCAAAATATTTCATTCTTCTAGGAGGGCGGGGAGAGCTTCCCACAAGGGAAACAGAGCTTTCACTTCTGCTGGACTTTGACTTGAGGTCCAAGTGGCACATTATTGCTACACTGCCGCTTGAGGACAGACAACAGGAAAGGGGGAAAATAAGGAACGGAAGATACTGCTTAATGTGGAATCAAAGCACTGGACTATCCACCTAGTACAGGTTGTCCTTAACTTATGAGAGTTTGTTTAGTGACCATTCAAAGTTACAACGGCATGGAAAAAATGTGACTCGTGACTGTTTTTACAATGAGGACAGTTACAGCATCCCCGCAGCCATGTCATCAAAATTTGGATGCATGGAGTAGAAGGAAAGATAGGAAGGAGAGGAGAAAGGAGAGGAATAGGAGAAAGGGAAAGGCAGAGGAAGAATGGGAGGGAATGTAAGAGTAGGAAAGAGGGGAGGAATGGGAAGAAGAGGGGAAGGGTAAAGGGGAGGAAGGGGAAGGAGAGAAGGGAAAGGAGAGGAGGAAGGAAGGAAGGAGAGAAGAAAGAGAAGAAAGAGGGGTAGGAAGGAGGGAGGGAAGGAGGGAGGGAAGCAAGGAGGGAAGGAAGGAGGGAAGGAAGGAGGAAAGGAAGGGGGAAAGGAAGGAGAGAAGGAGAGAAGAAAAGAGGGAAGGAAGGAAGGAGGGAAGGAAGGAGGGAAGGAGAGAAGGAGGGAAGGGGGAAGGAGGGAGAGAAGGAAGGAGGGAAGGAAGGAGAGTAGGAGAGAAGAAACGAGGGAAGGAAAGAGGGAGGGAGGGAAGAAGAAGTAGGACCGTTGTAAGATAAGATGGATCTATGGGATGGTAAGAAAGCAATCTTCAAGTATATTGTCAACTGTAGGGAAAAAATTGTTATAAATACATATTATTAATAACAGTTATGAGATCATATAATTGTGAATGTATATATGAAATTGATAAAATATTTTTTTTAAAAAAAAATTGGATGCGTGGCAACTGACTCATTTTTATGACAATTGCATGTCCTGCGTTCAACTTTTGTGACTTCCTGACAAGCATAGTCCACAGGGAAGCCAGATTACCTTAACAATCATGTTAGTAACTTAACAACTTCAGTGATTCACTTAACAAGTGTGGCAAGAAAGGTCATAAAATGGGGCAAAACTCACCCAACAAATATCTCATTTAGCAACATAAATTTTGGACTCAATTGTGGTCATAGGTTGCTGTTGTGACTCGGCTAGAGCCTTTGGAGCTGTTATCAGACTCTGACAGTGAGGGGGCTTATGAGTCATGCTTGGAAGAGGAGGAGGGCTCTGGACAGAGGTCTGACTCCGAGCAGGGCTCAGAGAGACTAGTTGGTCCCCAGGTACTGACTGAGCCTTGGATCAGTGGGGAGGACACAAGAGAGACTGAGCCTTGGATCAGTGGGGAGGAAACAAGAGAGGCTGAGCAAGAACCCTCCTGTGAGTCTTTTCGGGATGCACGTAGGAGAAGAGCTGACCGACATAAGGCACAATTGAGGACTCATAGGAGGTGATTACACCCAGCTTTTGCTTGTTAGAGGCATCTCTTACAGATAAAAGGACTGATGGTACCACGCCCTGGTTGCAGAAGTCAACGTTCATTGATCCTCGGTTGTGGAGGAGAAGTGATTTGCTTTCTGTAACCCTGATTCGAAGAGACACTTGGAGAAGTGCTTTGCTTTCTTTTTGTACACCTTGTTTTGCCGTAAGAGAGATTTGTTTTGCATTCTGTTATCTTCAGGCAGAGACTTTATTTAGGTTTATTTTGGGCTCGCAGCCAGTTTGAGCCGAGGACTGATAAAGTTAGTTCCTTTTAAGTTTGTCTGCCTGTCATCTGTTAACGAGCGAAGGAGGGGGGACTGAACAGGTTGCGTACTACCTGTAGTGTTCACACTGACTGGCAGCCAGTGGCTATTTAAGGTTTCCAACCAGAAGCATTCTATGCCTAAGCATTCTGTAATTGAAAATGGGAAACTAGCATAAAAGGTCACATAAAAATTTATAGAAGGAACGTGTATTGTATTATTTAGATTCTATCTTTACTTCTGGAATGAAGGCAGTATTGTGGCCCACCAGCAGATCTGGCAGCAGATTCGGACAGTAAGGAGGTGGGGGAGGAACATGGGCCAGTCCTGGAATCTGGGGAAGGCTCTGATGAGGGCTCTGCGTTGGAGGCAGAGATGGGGCCAGGGCCATCTGACAGTTATCAGCTACCTTCGGAGTTGGACATCAGTGAAGCAGACAAAAAGCTGGAGCCTGTTCCCAGTGTGCGCATGCGCAGAGCTGCCAGGAGAAGGGAACAGCTAAGGAACAAGGGTCAACTCGGGAGTGAGGCCTCATGTGGACGGTGAATTGCCCCTTCCATCCAGTATAAAGAGGAGTGAAAGGGGAGTGGAGTTTGCAGGAGACAATTAGTTCAATTCATTAGGGTGAAGATCTGTTCCTGACGTCTTGCCAAGTATTGGCTGGTACAGAGTGGCGTTTGGAAGATATCGGCCTGGCAGCTCTCCAAGCCTGATAAAAGTGTGTAGTTGTGAAATCTCTTGAAAGACTGCTGGCTGGATCTTTGCTGAAGAGGAATTCACTTTAAACTAAATAAAAGGGGTTTTATCAGGATGAGGAGTCAGCTTTGTACTTTTGGGAAACGTAGGTCAGAACAGGCAGCACCTGTAGATAGGTAGTGCCATGATGTCTCCTGTCTACAACAGAGTCCTTTCCACAGTCCCCAAAAGGTCCCACATCCATTTGTATTCTGATTCAGGTGACTTTGAGGATACAGATAAATCCCCAAGTGGACTCAGTGACTCTCAGAAAGAGCACTAATGACCAGATGACTGCAAAGAATATAAATCCTTCCATTCCCCACCATTCAGACAGAATGGAAGAAGCTTCTTGGATGGGAAGGGAAATGGTTGCAAGGAAAAACAAACAAACACAAAAGTCCCGTTTGCCTTTTTGAAGAGCACCCTTGGGACAATCATGATCTGGATGATTGAGAATATCCAGACAGCGGGTGTGTTTGCATATCTCTCTTTTATCAAGCATATCCCTCTTTTATAAATGCATTCATTATTAAAACATTGAAATTCAAATAATACCTACAAAGCAAATATTAGAATGGGAAGAAAGTAGAAAAAAGGAAAATGATGCAAAGAGAGAGAGAGAGAGGGAGGGAGAGAGAGAGAGAGGGAGATTGAGAGAGGGGGGGGAATGGGAGGTAGAGGGAGAGAGGGAGAGGGAAGGAGGGACAGAGGGAGGGAGAGGGAGAAAAAAAACACAGTTACATTTAATTTTTAAAAAAAACAGAAAAGAAAACCATAATGGAAAAAAAGAAAAAGTAGATTACATTCTATCCTTCCCTTCCATTTGCAGCCCAAACCATAGCCTATAATTCCTTCTTCCTTTCATCTTTATGATTTGTAATTTTCTAATAAAAAATAAACAAGACTACTCTGATATTGAATTAACGGAAATGTTTTCCTACGAAATAGGAAGGATATATGTAAATGAGTAATGTGTATTCACCTAAGAATGAAATAAAATCATAGCAGCAATAAGGCTTGATGACTGTACTTAAACATGATTGGATTTTCTACTGCACAGTCATTTCCAGCTGCAAAATATCAAAACTGCTAGACAATATGCAGAAAAGGGATATTGAATTAAACTGTAATATGCTATGGGGTATCCATTCAGCGTCCTGCTGGATTGAGCAATAAATATAGGATTGACAAGAAAGAAAATTTGGAATTTCAAAAATGTATTTGGAAATCAGAAAAATAAATGGCACCAATTCAAAAATAGTTGACAGCAATAAATTTGATTAAATAAAAAAATAGAAATGATTATAGAAAGAAAACAAAAGATAAAAAGTTGGAAGTATATCATCGAAATAGTTTTCATGCCATTCTACTTTTTTCTTTTTAAGATTAAGATTAAGATTAAGATTTAGTTTATTTGTATGCCGCCCTTCTCTGGGAGGGACTCAGGGCGGCGAACAACTCAAAGGGGGAAAAAGGGAACATAAAACACAATACACGTGACTAAAATAAACAAGAGTCATACAACCATACAAGTCGAGAGGGGAGGGGAACTCATCAACCCCACGCCTGCCGGCACAGCCAGGTTTTGACGGCTTTCTGGAAGGCCTGGAGAGAGGTGAGGGTCCGAATCTCCGAGGGGAGTTCGTTCCACAGGGCCGGAGCTGCCACAGAGAAGGCCCTCCCCCGGGTAGTAGCCAGGTGGCATTGGTTGGTGGACAGAACCCGGAGGAGGCCGACCCTGTGTGATCTAATGGGTCTTTGGGAGGTAATTGGCAGCAGGCGGTCTCTCAAGTACCCAGGACCAATACCATGAAGGGCTTTATAAGTTACGACTAGCACCTTGAAGCGTATCCGGAGACCAATCGGTAGCCAGTGCAGCTCGCGGAGGATAGGTGTAACGTGGGTGTACTGAGGTGCACCCACAATCGCTCGCGTGGCCACATTCTGGACGAGTTGAAGTCTCCAAATACTCTTCAAGGGCTGCCCCATGTAGAGCGCATTGCAGTATGTCTCCTAGCCTCTTAAATTATGTTTAGACACCATTCCTTCCTTCCTTCCTTCCTTCCTTCCTTCCTTCCTTCCTTTCTTCCTCCCTCCCTCCCTCCCTCCCTCCCTCCTTTCCTCCCTCCCTCCTACCCTGCAAATTACAAACCAGAGTAGTGTGCATGTATATTTCTCAGAACTGCCAAAGACCAGCAATTTACCCGCTTGCACCACTAATTGGTAAAATATCCAACCTATACACAACACAGGATAAAAGGAAGCAGGGGTGGGTGGCTGCCGGTTTTACTACTGGTTTGCAACCCGCCACCATTTCGGTTTTTAGTGACTGCACGTGCACAGTTCAATGTAAATTGTTCTTTGCACATACGCAGAACAATTTACGGTTCCACCACAAAACCGCGGTAGACTAAAGCGCGTGTGACTAAAGCACGGTGACAAAACCGCACCATCAAAACCGCGCGACAACAGCACGCTGACAACAGCGCGCCGACAGGAGCGCGCTGTAACATAACCCTAAAAATAACCCTAAACCTAACGCTAAACCTAACCCTAAACCTTACCTTAAGTTAAATCGCGCTTCTGTCGGCGCGCTGTTGTCGGTGCGCTGTTGTCGGCGCGCTTATGACATAGCGGTTTTAGCGCCGCGGTGTTGTCGGCGCGCTTTTGACGTTCGCGGTTATGTCGTGCCACGCAATTTACAGTGAACTGTGCATGCACAGTCACTAAAAACCAAAATGGTGGCGGCCCAGTGTCAGTAAGGGAACCGGTTTGGGGGCCAGGACTGGGTCGCTGCTGGTTCTGCAACTCAGGCCTGAATTCCACTACTGGTTCGGCTGAACCAGGAGCAACCCACCTCTGACATAAAGGCAGTTATTGGTTACAGCTATTGAGAAAGCTCGGGGATGGGGAGGAGAGCTCCAGTTTGTAAGATGGCAAGCACAGGATCACAATCAAACCTCCGCCCCTATTCTGCGTGCATAATCACTATTTTGCACAAACCCCTGTGAAATATTCCCAGAGGGTAGTTTGACCAATTTTGTAAATAGTTCTTCCTTGAAGAGGTGGTGTCAGCCTCTGGTTTGCTGCTGCTTCGGCTGCCATTGAAACGGGGAGGGGGAGGCATGGTATTTGGGAAGGGAATCATGATGTGCTGGAGGAAGATTCTAGACGCTGACCTGACCATCTTACTGCGCATGTGGAGGAAGGGAGTTTCCCGCCAAGGTTAACTGTCCAGCATTCCATCCTGGTGATGTTTTTTGAAGATATCTCCCACCTGACAGTTGGGTGAATTATCATTGGACTATGAACTGGGGTGCCAAGGGGAGGGGATTGAACTATACATGATATTCCTTGCTTTCGCGCCTAATTAACCAGATTCAGCTTAGCTTCGCAACTGTTCATTTGTAATTAGTAAAAGTACACTAAATTTCAAACAAATGGAGATGAGTGGTTTCTTTCCTGATTATTAAATGAAGTCGCACCTGACAGGTGGGTTGCTACTAGTTTGCACCGGTTCGGGCAAACCGGTAGTGGAAATTGTGACTGGGCCGCTGAACCGGTAGCAACGGCAGACTCGCCATGCCCCCAAACTGGTTCCCCGGTCACAGTGGCATGGTTGTTTTTTTTTGTTGACATTTTTAATGTTCTGTGCAAACGCAGACCTATTTACAGGCAATTGTGTACATGCGTGGAGCAAATTGTGCATGCACCGAACCGGCAATAACACCAGCAGAAACCCACCCCTGCGTCCTTGTTGCCTCAATCTATAGGCAGCTCTACAAGATGCTGCTGTAGCATGGATTGTTTCAGGCTGCAACGTTTACTAAGAGCGCTGTAATAAATTGACTGCAGCGGTTCCTACAATATTTGCAGATATAAAATACACATCCAAGTGTTTGGACCCCTGAGACACAGGCAAATATGTTCTTCCTAGGGAACCCTATTAAGTCTGCCTTCCAGCCGAGTGTATATAAGAACGTACGTCAAATCCGAGAAGAGATACTGTGGTCTTTAGGCTGTTCCAATGTAGTAAGATATTTCACGGACTCCTAAGTCTGGGATTCCAGTCCTCAGACTGTCAGGAACGCGATTCAAGTCATTCTGTTGCAGCAGATTGAGGTTTGTAATCTACTTACGAAAGACCAGGACTTGAGACCACGAAGGTGAGAGAAACAGGTTTATTTGATGCATCAAGTTCAGTTCACCAAAATCTGAACTGCCTGGGCTCTGCCCAGGATGCTACTTGTATGCCGTCTTCCACGCTGTGCATTCTCAAGGCGTTTCCATACACGAGACAAGCATGACATTTCGAAAAGGAGAAGTTCATTTGGAGTGTTACAGAGAAGTACATAGGAGAAATACAAAAAAGAGAAGTTCCTATAATGTCTTAAGCTGTCAGCAGTTTTTACCTCTGTTCTATCTCTCACCCACGCCTGGCTTCCTGTGCCCCTCCTTTACAGGGTCTTGCCACACTGTTCAGCCCTATTTTTAATACTTATGAGGAAGTTGGAGAGAAAGTTCACTCCAGCTAAAAGTCAACTTTGGAACTCCAGGGCACTAGGATGAAAAGCCAAGCTAATATGAATTTATAAGGTCCATTCTATTAAGACCACCTAACCTGACCAGCCACTGGTGGGTTTACCTGTGCACCCCCTCCTACATCAATTCTTAATTCAGGATTCGCCTTAGAAGAAGTACTCTAAATGGATGGTAGCCCATGGACCACAAAAAGTCTGAAGGCAGTTTCCAATTTTTCCCCCCAACAGCTGCCAGCTTAAATGGGATTTGTCAGACATTACTAAGGGACCTAGGGCTGTTGGATAAAAGATAAGCTGTAACCTTGAATTAAACCTCACTAAGCCAAATGAGTCTCGACTTTGGGTTGGACAACTGCCAGTGCCGTCTGGCATTTGGGATACACTGGGAGATCCTCATGAATTTAGATTGAACAGTTTCCAGGGGCTAATTGTGCACTGGGCCCCATTAAGTCAATGACTTAACTTTAAATGATTTGATAGCATCCAGCACAAAGCTGCTTTCCTTTTCAGAGAAACATTGCCTCTTTACTGCATGTTCAACACTGACCTTCTTCTTGCCCGAGGCATGAAATACTAGCCTCAAATTTAATATTGTTGATCTTTGGCCATATTAACAAATTTGATTGGATTTAACCTGTTTAAAGTGTGTTTAAGGCATTGACCCTGTTCTGTGGTACGATCTTGGTTCTCCTAATTGGCAAACACTTACAAGCCCTTGTCTTCTAAAAGATTATTACGAGTGGGAGAGAAGGGATCCTCAAGGGTGTTTTGAGGCCAATTGGTGTCCAGGATGAGATCACAGCATTGTCTGCACACTGTAGAATAGATATTCTTCCATGATTTCCTCATGGCAGTGTGACAGAATTGGAATTGGAATTTATTGCATTTATATGCCGCCCTTTTCCCCGAAGGGGACTCAGGGCGGCTCACAATCCAAGTCAGGGAAGGGGGTACAGACAAGGGATAAAAAAGACGAACATAACAATACACAATTTAAAAGCACACGACAACCATACCATTTGAGGGGGGGGAAAGCTCTTTAGCCCCAGGCCTGTTGGAACAGCCAGGTTTTAAGGGCTTTGCGGAAGGCCTGGAGGGTGGTGAGGGTTCGAATCTCCACGAGGAGCTCATTCCAGAGGGTCAGAGCAGCCACAGAGAAGGCTCTCCTCCGGGTAGTCGCCAGTCGGCATTGGCCGGCGGATGGGATTCGGAGGAGGCCTAATCTGTGGGATCTGATCGGTCTATTGGAGGTAATTGGCAGCAGGCGGTCTCTCAAGAATGCAATTAATCTTGCTGGTTTCTGGGCAAGGTCTGTTTAATCTGTGCATAATCTAAACTTGTATTTTATATGTTACATTTTGTGTCCTATGTTGTTGTTGTTATTAGTTGCGAAGTCATGTCTGATCCATCGCGATCCCATGGACAACATTCCTCCAGGCCTTCCTGCCCTCTACCATCCTCTCTTTACCCACACAGTCTACTATATCCGTGATAATATTATGTGCTAACTCTGGGTCAAGACAAAAGAAAACTGACTTTAAAAAAAAAGGAACTTAGGTGGCAGCTAAAGAGGACCTGTTTCAAAACAGGATTGACTTGTTTTGTGAAGTGGGTGCCTCTATAAATTTGAAAAATGAATCAATCAATAAAAAGGAAAAAATACTTGGAAAAATTAGTATCAAAGACTTTGTTGTTATTAATTACGAAGTCATGTCCGACCCATCGTGACCCCATGGACAACATTCCTCCAGGCCTTCCTGCCCTCTACCATCCTCTGGATTCCATTTAAGCTCACACCAACTGCTTCGGTGATTCCATCCAGCCACCTAATTCTCTGTCGTCCCTTTCTTCTTTTGCCCTCAATCTTTCACAATAGTAGATTCTTCTCCAGTGAGTCCTTCCTTCTCATTAGGTGGCCAAAATATTTGAGTTTCATCTTCAGGATCTGGCCTTCTAAAGAGCAGTCAGGGATGATCTCCTCTAGGACTGACCGGTTTGACCACCTTGCAGTCCAAGGGACTCGCAGGAATCTTCTCCAGCACCAGAGTTCAAAGGCCTCAATTCTTTGGCGCTCAGCCTTTCTTATGGTCCAACCTTCACAGCCATACATTGCAACTGGGAAAACCATAGCCTTTTGTTGGCAGGGTGATGTCTCTGCTTTTTAGTATGCTGTCTAGATTTGCCATAACTTTCCACCCCAGGAGCAAGCTTCTTTTAATTTCTTGGCTGCAGTCCTCATCTGCGGTGATCTTGGAGCCCAGGAAAATGAAATCTTTCACTATCTCCATTTCTTCCCCATCTATTTGCCAGGAATTGAGAGGGCCAGATGCCATGATCTTAGTTTTCTTAATTTTAAGTTTCAAGCCAACTTTTACACTCTCCTTCTTTACCCTCATCAAGAGGCTCTTTAGTTCCTCTTCACTTTCTGCCATTAGAGTGGTATCATCTGCATATCTGAAGTTGTTTGATATTTCTTCCGGCAATCTAAATTCCAACTTTTGATTCATCTAGCCCTGCCTTTCTGTGTCCAATATTATACCTTATTTTTATGATGATGCTTCTGACACAAATAAACAAATATTCCAGGATTTTAAAAGCTGCATTGTGGAGAAAGCCACTATTATTAGAAACAGGAATGGATATGTTTGGGAATGTTTATGGTTGACACCTTGATATTTTTGACGCATGTTTTCTATAAAAAAATTATTTGGAAAAATGCTTCCAAATTTACCTGGGAACAAATGCAGCACCTGTATTATTATTTATGAAGGAAGCCAAATATTCTGAGGCTTCTAAGCATGATTTTTCTTATTTTTAGAAAGTTAATGCAACTTTTAAATACTAGGTTCATGGAAAGTCCAAAGCATTAATTGCAAATCACATTTGAAGCATACAGAGCCTTAATTATCATCAAGAGGTTTTTTTTATTGTGACACATATAGATACATTGATTGAATGAGTGAGTGAAAGAATGAATGAATGAATTCAGAAATAAATGTTCATTCTATATTTGGCTGATGAAATTTGGTCAGAGTCCTTTTGTTCCGTGACCCGTCAAAAGTGCGGAGGACAAAATCGCGCTCGACGAAAGCGCGCATGTGACGTCATCACAGCGCGACGAAAAAAATTAAAAATTGAAATAAAATTAAAGCAAGCCGATTCACATAAAGGTAAGGGTTAGGTTAAGGGTTAGGGTTAGGGTTAGGTTAAGGGTTAGGGTCAGGTTTAGAGCGTTAGCGTTAGGTTTAGCGTTAGGTTAAGGGTTAGCGTTAGGTTTTTCGTTATGTTAACGGTTAGGTTTAGGGTTAGATTTAGGGTTAGGTTAAGGGTTAGGTTTAGGGTTAGGTTTAGGGTTAGGTTTGGGGGGGTTAGGGGAAGGTTTTAGCTTTATTTTTACATTTTTCGATCACAGCGCGATGTTTTCGTCGCACTGTGATGACGTCAAATGCGCGCTTTCGTCGAGCGCGATTTTGTCCTCCGCGATTTTGTGGTGGAACCCTTTTGTTCAGCTACTAAAAGTATTGCAGATGGAATACGTTTTTCTGATTCATGACTTAACCTATAGAAATGTATTACTTTTGTCTTAGGCAATGCCTTCATAAAGATTGACAAGTGCAACTGAGTTTTGAAACTTCTGTGGAAAAAAATAAGTGACGGGAAATTGTGAGGAGTTGGCTACCTATGCCATTTATTGCATCTGGCAGCAATAAAATATAGGGCAATGCTTTTTTCTTTCTTTTTCTTCACGATTACCATTTTGAAAAAAAGCTCCTCCACTTGAAAACAAATCAAAACAAACAAAAACACACCATGTTTTTCAGAGGTGAGATTTTATTTTTAAACGAAACAGAAAAGTCCTCAAAGAAATGGTGTGGTGGCCCAGTGGTGAAGATGCTCGCCTTGAAAGACAAAATGTAGTGAAGAAAGGAAGGAACAGATTTTTTTTAAAATTGCATTTCATATTGTACAAATCAATTTTCTATTTCCTGACATGTTTGCAGGGACAGTATGTGTTTGTGACTTTTGTTGTTGTTGTTAGTTGCAAAGATGTGTCCAACCCATCGCAACCCCATGGACAGGGGTGGGTTTCTTGCCCCGTTCCAACCGGTTTGGTTGGAATGGGGCCGGCGGCATCCTTGTGCACACGCGCAGCGCACGCATGCGTACTAGCATCTGTGCGATGCTCCAGCTGCTCCTGGAGGATCGCGCAGGCGCTGTATGCATCCTGCGCATGCGTGGAAGCGCAGAACTCGTCAAAACCGGGCAAGCAACGTGGGTGGGCGGGAGAGCCCTTCGCCGTTCCCGGAAGTTACTTACTTCCAGGTTCGCCGACCAACCGGTTCGCGGGGACCGCCGCGAACAGGTTGAAACCCACCCCTGCCCATGGAGCACCCCTGCCCATGGAGCACATTCCTCCAGGCCTTCCTGTCCTCTACCATCCCCCAGAGTCCATTTAAGCTCACACTGACTGCTTCAGTGCACAGTGGCAAATGATGGACGTGAAGGAACAATTTGAATTTTCTATTTACATTTCTATGTTGATTTCTTTAGAAGCCTATATGATTTTTTTAATTACTCTAATACACTTTATAAAGCTACACATATGGGCAAATATTATGAGTACATATTCCACGTAGTAAGAAGTTGAGGAAGGCTTGCTTTGCTTAGTGCACAGATGTGTTTAATCATGCATCCAATTGTATTGTTGTTTTTTCCCCCTGTGGCTGCTGCTCTACATGGGGCAGCCCTTGAAGAGTATTCGGAGACTTCAACTCGTCCAGAATGCACCTCGGTACACCCATGTTACACCTATCCTCCGCGAGCTGCACTGGTTACCGATCACTCTCCGGATACGCTTCAAGGTGCTAGTCGTAACTTATAAAGCCCTTCATGGTATTGGATCTGGGTACTTGAGAGACTGCCTGCTGCCAATTACCTCCCACAGACCCATTAGATCTCACAGAGTTGGCCTCCTCTGGGTGCCATCTACCAGCCAATGCCACCTGGCTATTACCCCGGGGGAGGGCCTTCTCTGTGGCAGCTCCGGCCCTCTGGAATGAACTCCCCGCAGGGATTCGGACCCTCATCTCTCTCCAGGCCTTCCGAAAAGCCGTCAAAACCTGGCTTTGCCAGCAGGCCTGGGGATGATGAGTTCCCTCCCCTCTCAACATGTATGGTTGTGCGACTGTTGTCTACTTTTATTATCTGTATTTTGTCTTTTATGTCCCCCCCTTTTTCCCCCTTGAATTGTTCGCCGCCCTGAGTCCTCCCGGAAAAGGGCGGCATACAAATAATAAAATACAAATACAAATTCAAATATTATTTCTTTTCACTAAGTATTTGCACCCTGCTTCAGAAACTTGCACTTCCAAAAGAGCTGGCATCTAAAGGAACGATAAAGCACAGTATTAAAAATTAACTAAAGCATTACATAGTATAAAACACAGTAGAAGCATAATGAAAAGAGCAGAGCATATCATAAAATGCTTTCTGGGATTAAAAAAAGTATGTTCAAGCATTGCCTAAAAACAGTGACATGTGGTCAGCTTTAGCCCTGGTGAGGCACTTTTTAGACTTGTGGACTTCAACTCCCAGAATTCCACAGCCAGGCATGCTCACTTCCGATTTAAAGCGACAGCATTTTTCCCCCTTGCAAAATAAGTTTTCCCATTCTTTTTCTTCTCCCTCCCCCTCCTTCCTCCCTCTCCCCCTCCCTCCCCCCTCTCTCAAACAGACACACGCACACAGAGAACTTGGATCCCTCTCTCATTCACTCACTCTCAAACACAAACACAGAAGTTGGATTGGATATATTTTCCAAAGGCTTGAAAGCAGCTCCTCTGCCATATCCCTCCTTTCCCTGTTGCCTTCCGAACTTTTTGAATTCCTCCCCCCTCCCCACACACGCACCTTTTCCAGCTGTTTCAGAGATGATTTCAACTCTGCTTCTCCCTGCCCTGCCCTCCCCTCTTGAAAAGCCAGAGCTCTGTCAGACTGAGCTAGTTGCTCCCAGAGAACTCTAAAAAGCCTCTAAAAATGCCCTCTACAGGAGGCGAGAGAATACGTGCCTCATTTGCATAAGGAATTCTTTGCTTGTTAACCCTTGCGTAACTCTTAAAAGGCGAAAAATTCCTTATGCAAAAGAGGCCCCTAGTTCTCTGG